>NW_023458559.1:39019939-39061231 GCF_013731165.1 Rhagoletis pomonella | reverse complement strand
CAGCACAAACGAAGAGGACACTCTAGATAAGCAGGGTGTATACAAATTAACGTGTGAATGCAAGTGTAGCTACATAGGGCAAACTGGCCGTAAGATTAAAACAAGATTGCGAGAACATATAAGAGAAACATTTCAAGGGAGAATTATAAACGAACAAACAAACGCCGTATCCGATGTAATATTCGAACCACGTAAGATGTGGTACGAAAAATATGAGAAGACCCCGGAAAAAAACGCCAACGCGAAGATACATACCTACGCCGCAGAGACTAAGAAATAAAAATAACGGATTTCTACCCGCCGGCGAATACAAGCAACCAATAAATAATAGAAAAAAAACTTTTTAATATACAACGCTTTTATAAATGGACTAAAAAGTAGAAAATAATATTTCTCAGTCCCATAGAATTTGTTTTGATAACTTTTAATTTTGAAATTTTAGCAAAAGTCATTATAAACAATTTATGAAATTGAAAATGAAAAACGTGGAGCGCATGCAATACATATCATTCGATTTAATTGACAATAGTCAAACTACATAACGTAGACCTAAAATTTCTACAGCGAAAGTAGAACTTTGAAATCGATTTTAAGCGGTCGTTATTCATATACCCACATACATACATACATATAGTACTTTTCATATCAATTCAAGTGTATTACAATCGCCCCACGCTTTTCATTTTCAATTTCATAGATTGTTTATAATGACTTTTGCTAAAATTTCAAAATCAAAAGTTATCAAAACAAATTCTATTATTAATTTTTTTTTAATTTAATTAATTATTTTCTACTTTTTAGTCCATTTATAAAAGCGTTGTATATTAAAAAGTTTTTTTTATATTATTTATTTTCTACTTTTTAGTCCTGTCTGAATAAAATTTTGCAATAGATATTAAAATAATTCAACGATATTAATAAAAAGGTGCACACACATGCATTTACATATGTATGTACATACAAACGAGCACCAATTAATTTTATTTAAAGAAATGGCGTGTCGTCTATTTCCGCTGTAGCAAACGTAGTACATAGGGCGACATCTAGATGTCATCTACCTAGCCCTATTCACTACAGATGTCGCCCTATGCACTATGCTTTTTTATAGGAACTTTTCAAAGCAAAGGTTTTATGGTGTCGGACACACAACATTGAAAGTTTCTGGATCCACAACATTGAAAGTTTCTGGACACAAAACATTGCAAGTTGATAAAAGCGTTGTAAAAAGCACCTACCTGTGAGATAATGAAACAAATGCGGTCGCACTTAGAAGGGTATGCATGACCTAATGACAGTTAAACAGATAGTAACACGAATACATAAAAAGCGGAAGGAAACATGAACTATTCAGAACGAAAAATGACACTGAAGATGGCACAACGGCGAAACCGGTTTGTCTCCAAACCAAATTTGACAAGGGATGACGGAAAATCGTTCCACAATAAATTAAAGTAAATTAAATTAAAATAGATAAAAAAAATAGAATAGTTTAATATAATTGTTAGAAGGCCATAGATAACCAAAAACAAATAACTTAAGGACTAGCACACCTTAAAATTAAGTATTTACAAAAACCAACGACGGCCTCAAGCTCAATAAAGTTGTTGAATAAAATAAATATAAAAAAAAAAACATATAACAAAAATAAATACAATTAACTAGGGTAAAATAAGATAAAAATACAAATAAAAAAAGTAAATATGCAATAAGTAATGAAATATATTTTTTTATGAAACGATGCAAAAATATTGCTAACACTTAAATCTAAAATCCATTACAGACCAAAATGTGTGCCAAATTACCATGTAATCAAAGTACGAACCGATGCCGTCAGTCCCATTTCAAATACATACAAGAAATCAAAAATAAAAACTTGCCTACCTACAATCTGACATTTGATAATTTGTTAGCCTTCTCTTAGCGTTTCTATTTCTTATGTTTGAAAACTTGGTTGTTTTTGTTGTTGCAACAACGGTAGCTCGCTCGAATGGCACACCTTATTTGCGATGAATGGAAGTATACCAGTACAACATACTTACATACGTACATTTATAAAGAACTTATAGTTGTTGCCACTAAAAAAAAAAATACATTTGTGGCGCTCACATTTTACTTAAGTGTTTGGCCGAGCTTCTCTTGCAGTCTGCATTCTGATGTTGTCCCACAAGCGGAAGGTCCTACAATTTTAAGCCAACCAACGGAAAAAGGTTTTTCCGAGAATCTTTTCCATGGCAGAAGTACACTCAGAGGTTTGCCATGGACGGCTTTAGAAAAAATTTCTCGTACCCGGGATCGAACCTAGGCTCTACCGAGTGGCAGCCACTACGAAAACATTTATAACTAAAACAGCTAAAGGATTGCAAGAACTTTTACTTACACAAAGTTGGATAATAGAGAGCTGCACTAGTTATTTAATTTTTTTTTTTTACCAAGAGTACGAGTGCTTGACTTTCGCTGCTGTCTATAATCAATTACGAAATGTTGCCAACTACGATATGAAATAGCATTGCGCTGTATTTCACTGCCTTGATTTGTTTCGTTGCACAGTGCGGCTGAAACCCAAGAGTGCGGCCAAAACTCGAAGATTTCAAGAAATGATTCGCAATTTCGTACTAGGGCGTTTCCGGGGAGACTTTTTACGAATCCGCTGTCGGAATTATGGTTTAGATTTCTTAGAAAGATTAAAGAGTATGCAGCTTTATAGCCCACTCAATTTTAGTACAATAAAGTGCAAGTTTGAAGCAGCTCGGACTTACCGTTGATTTTTGATTTTCTTTCTAAGAAATCTAAAAAATGTCTGTTATAGTGTTGATATTCACGTAATTTTTTACGTATTTTACCAACCTTCAGACGTAGTCTCCTTTTGCTGTTGTCGAATTTTCTTTACTCAAAGTATTTTTACACGTTTATAATTTTTTAATTTGAATTTACAATAATGTTGTGCTTGGGCGAAGGCCACATTCCGTTTGAAAATGAAGAGGGGGGCTTTGGGTACAGGCCGTTACTGTGAACGGTTTTCGCTTCTTAGAGGAAAATGCCCTATCTAATTTTATTTTTTTTTGAACGCATTTTTGTGTTTCGACCGCACTGTGCATTGGTTGTATGAAAATGAGTGCTTGTGATTTGTGAATTTGTATGTGTGTATTTGTGAATTTACTGTTTTAATTCGCTTTGTGCTATATCGACCCCCTTTTATACAAACATACATACTCCTCCATATGTTTGTACATATGTATATCCTTTGATTGTTTGTATTTGTATTAGCTTAGTTGCCCAATGAAATACTTTGTTATGCAAGATTTTATTTGACTGATAAAAAGCCAAATACCACGTATCCCCGACAAATTTATTTGTTTGCATTTTTTATACTATGTGAGTCTTCAATTATATATACATACATACGTAAACACATACGTACATATTTACTTAGATTGATATTGCGGTGAGAGGAGTGTATTTTTTACCCACTTACATAGGAAATTATGGAAAGAAAATCATAATCATTACCTTTATATTTACAATGTGTGCGTGGCCGATATCTATGAGGCTTCTGTGCATAAGAAAAACTCCTAGAATACTTCACAACATTGTCAAAAGCGTGTTCCTCCTGTTAGACTAACTCCTCTGAGTTGGCTAATATAAGATCGCCTGCAGAACAAACTTGTCTAGTACCATGCGCTTCTATTTTCAGCAGTTCGCGGGATCAGTTCAGTAAAATATCTCAATTTAAGATCGGCTATCGGAGATATTCAATGCTTTCTGAGGTGTGATAAATGTTTCTTATTTAAAGCAGACCTGTCGCATCAACACCGAAGCGGTAAATAGTAACATAAAACGTCCATTAGACCTTCTTTTTCTTCTTATTTGGCGCTGTAACTGCCTAAGCGATTTTGGCCGAGTTCGACAAAGCACGCCAATCCTTTCTCTTCTGTGCCAACTGACGCCAGCTTTAAATGCCAAGTTAAGCTAAGTCCTCCTCCACTTGATCTTTCTATCGCAATGGGGGCCTCCCTCTTCCTCTGCTACCACCAGCGGGTTCCGAGTTGAATACTTCCAGAGCTGGAGCGTCGGAGTCCATTTGAACGACATGGGCAAGCCTGAGGAGCCGCTGCACTATGTCTAGAAGATGATGAGGTGGGATCATCTTCTCTGTTGCCGTGATTTTATCAGGTACACGGGTCATACTTCGTATTGCTAGAGGGGATCTCTCCAGAGAGGACATCAGTTGCTTTCGGAACTTCATGACGAACACCTAGCGTTTTTCTAACCTTAATTGCTTACCTCTTGTACCGTTTCAGGACAAATATCTTTCCTTTTTAGTGGTAACAAAATGGACATTTATTAACTGCCTAAGTGAGCCCCTTGTGGTGTAGCCACCTCACCTACTCATTATTTCTATATTTTAGCTAGCGCCGCATGGGATTTCTAGGCGATTCCCTATACTGCGCAGTTCTTTGCAGCAGCGACACATAGGCTGACTTCCAAAACGTACCAATACAATGTTTAGATACTGTTCTACTGCGGTATTTAAACTGTTTGTGCTTGCAGAGTTGCGAAACATTGCAACTTATACATTGCATATTTTGAATATTTAGTAAAACAATGATCACCATTTCGGTATTTTCCATTTTTAAAACCCAAATGGTAACTAAAACCAAACGAAGCATCACCTTTGTTTTTGATGCGCTGATTACTCTAGCGATACGTTTCGATAACTTTTCGGATGCGTTTCGGAAAAGTATACATTGTCAAACAATTGTAGGTTGGCGTTATGGAACATTAAACTTTGTACGTATGCAATGCAATTGACGTTTTGGAAGTCAGCCATACTTACAATTTATTTAGGTTCTTCGTCCTATCATAGTCAGGCCTGAGTTCCTTGGCTATTTTGCGAGTCTGTATATCCGACTACCGTTTCCTTGCCAGTCCAAGAAAATGCAAACTAATTTCTCTTTTAATGACTCCGAGGGGACATTCCAGTGTAACAGCCTCGAACTCCTCCAAGTAGGTTCTTGCCTTCGCCAATTTACCGGCTATCTCATTTCCTTCAATGTTCTTATGACCGGGATCACAGACAAGAGAGACGCTTTTTGACGCTGACACTGAGCATAATTCCGTTTTGCAGCCCTGGACAAGTTGTTATTTGATGATCTGTGACGCTAATGTAATGAGATTATGGTAGCCTTATGTTAATTTAGAATTATCTTTTATAGACTTTTTATTTTGCGTTCGGAACAAATTCCATTATTGGGTCGATTCTTTGTGAAACTCGTCGTTAGACCAATGAGGAAAGCTGCAATTTGTTCAAAAAGTCTCGCTACAAGAAGTCGTACCGTACAGAAGTAATTGTTAGTCTTATTACAAATCTGTAACTTACCAAAAAGCAATAACTTATTCGTACTTAATTTGTTTGAAGTTAATTTGATCCCCTCTGCACCTTTCTGTAAAATTCAATTGTTAATTATAACGTACGGCATTCAGGATGTGAGATGAGACGAGACGGCGCGTCAAGTGCAACGCGCCTACGCCACCTGCGAAAACATACATAATCGCGGCGGAGACAAAGACGAAGGTGTGAGCAAAGTGAAAATGGAAAGGGAAAGAAGGCACAGCAACAACATTCGCGGCAGCTAGCAGGGTAGGCATGAAAAGATGCAGTTTAGAATGCAAAAACGCGCAACTGTTAATAGCCAATGTGCTCAGCAAGTAAGCAACTGCTACCACGGTTGCCTGTACACAAACATACATACTTACATATGCATGTATGTTTATACACATCTGAGATGAAAATAATTTTTTAGATACAATGGTCGCTGAACCTGCTGCGTTTGTTTTGTTACGGTTGCAGCCAGTCTGACTGTCGGCTGTCGTTTAGTCGATCTAGCAACTTGTAAATTATATTCCGGTGACTCGTCGGCAGCAGGTGGCAAGCAAATAGGCGCTACAATATATTAACATGATTGGAAGATGAGCTCGTGCCAATTACAAGCTGGCGTAGATAAACCAGAAATGTATACATACATATGTACCTATCTATGTATATTGCTACTGTTATTGGAACTTGGAAGATCATCAAACTTATAAATAAATTATTTCATTTACAAAAAAAGAAAAAAAAATATGTTTAGGTCATTGATGAAGTTGGTTTATATTCAATAGTCTTTCTTTAATCCCAGATCGCAAAGATGGGGTAAACGGACTCCCTCTCCTTGATCCCAGATTCGTACTTTGGTATAAGGACGGCCCGAGGATGAATGACGGAACAGGTGAACTCGGCACCAAGCTATCAATTCCCATTAGCACATGGCCCTCGGTGTTCCAGGCTGAAGTTTTAGAAATTCTAACCTGCGAGAAATTAAACCTTGAAAAGGATTTGAAGAGTGTATTTATAGTTATCTTTTCAGATATTCAATCAGCCAACCGGGCCTTCTAAAACTGGATAATGAAATCCAAACTTTGAGTCGGTGACGGGCTCCAACCAACTGCGTTTTCATAGTCACCGAATCGCTGTTGTGGGAGAGTCGGAATGTCGGCTCTGCTCTGTGACCGTTCAGCCTTTGCTATACAAATATTGATTTATTTCTCTCTTAGGATTCATCACGGAAACTGAAGGTGTGTTGGGCATACTGGGTTAGGGGCAATCTTTCGATATACAAAATGCCTTTTAGGTCGTAGTGTGTTTTATTCTGTCATACCCGTGCATTTATTTGTTCTTATCATATCTTCCCTTAAGTAATGTATTTTTCTTTCGGAAATTCGTTAAAATATATTTGTTGTTGGTCATTGATACTATCTTTTGTAACACCATTCGATTGGGGATGGAGAAAAAAATTATTGTGATGTGTGATGAACGGAGACGGCTTACTGAAGTTGCGTTCCGCGCCCATTTCCTCATCAATTCCGAGCCAACTTTAACTACCGGATGCGACCAACGAACGAGCACTTACTCCAAAAACGTCGACTGCTTTTCAAATCATAGAGGGGTCAAACATTTCAAGTTACCGGGACCTGACGCCATTTTTCTTGCTGCAAAACTGCAAAAGTCCGTAGTGTTATCCTGCCGCTAGGTGGCTCCTATCTACACGACCTGTATTGACAGGGGTTTCATCTCCAACTTTTGATGAGTACGAAGACGATATTTAATTCCAATGAGAGAGAACTTTCACGCCTACCGATAGGCTGATAGAGGCCATAGTGCACAAAGGCCTCGTGGTTAGTGCCGCTCTTGTTATCGAGGTATCGAGGTGAATTTTAATGATGACTTGGTTGAGGTGCGAATACTGAAAAAGCCGTATGCTGAGTCAATATTATTAAAGTTTAACTATGGTATGCTCTGCTACAGAATCCAAATTCGTTATAAAGAAAACAGCGACATTTTCTTGGGCATATCCATGATGGTTAATCAAGCATGATTCAATCGACTGAAGCCAGCTTTTCATAAAAAAATTGACTGTGGAGGGCTTACTTAAGAATCTCTGATTTATTTTTTTGTCGCCTCTGAATGCTTACAAATCAGGTCGAGCTACAGCGATATTGCAGGAAATCGGAGGATTTATGAGTTTTGAGGGCAGAGCATACTTGCAGTCGTTTCTCTTGGTATGAGTGTTCGAATATGAGACATTTGGAGCTATTTTTGCACCGGTTAATTTGGGCTTTTTTAAAGGAACTGAATTTTGAGTTGGGTCATCAAGTGCTGGCAGGAAACTGATAATTAATGAAAAATTATTAATGAAAAATTATAAGGTTGTTTTTGTTGTTGTGTCAGCATACAAATTGACCAAAACGGTTTTCAGGAATAATGCTGGAAAGCCAGATATAAATCTGGCTCGTTCCGGTTACGTAGACCCGCCTGTCTTAGAAAAGTAAAAGTATAAGCTCCCTCAGACCTGTGGTGGGCCATAAGCGGTAGTTGGATGTTCTTTGGCTGACTAAGCGAAAACTCGCGAACCTGACAAGATTCTTAACTAGGCGGTGCCTAATAGGCACCCATGCGGTGCGACATATTTAACTTCCTTTCATACTAGTTCTGTCATTTATACTTGAAGTTAGAACTCTGAAGCCGACAGCAGCAGCCTTTCGAGTTTCTCTCTGAGCTCGCAATATATTCTTCAATTAAACCACAAAAGCTTGAGGAAAAAATTGTGGCAGATGTCTGAGACCCTCTTTTTTAAAAATTCAAGTTTACTGACATTAAAATTCCTAAGCAATCAGTGTCAGCGCCTGTTAATGTGCTACGAAAACTTAGATTACTGCTATACGAACACAAAGTTATCGACAAAGTTGTGGGACCAATAAAACTTATTGCCACAACAAGGAAAGTCACTTCATTGTAAGTTCATACATATGTATATGTATTTGTAAGTGTACTTAATGTTTTATTGTAACTGGTAGTATAATTTGTTGATTGAAAACACCAAAGTGACGCCCTCATAATTATGACATGTCATGTTAGTGATTCGCATGTATTGGTCTAATTTCTATATGCACACCCTGCGAGAAAAACTACTGGGGTATTCCATCGTCACGGGTGGGACATTTGTACAGCAAAAATAGTTTTCTTTTTTAAATTTAAGTATAAAGTACTAAGCAATTCTACATTTTGATAAAGCTACACCTAGTTCACTAATATACGAGTTATTACCAAATACGAAAAATATTCCAACTTGATTTTATATTGGAAAATTCTGAGCTGTTTCTTCCGTCACGGGTAGGACAATGAAAAGACACTGCTTTTTGGGGAACATATATTTTAAGGAAAGTCTGTGAATTTACTTAACATTTCTATCTGGATTAGATGTTTTACTATACAGAAAAGAACCAGCAATCCCAACAAAGCACAAACCATAATAAGAATTAGTTGTTTATTATTAAAAAATTCAAAATTCTCCTGTCACGGGTGGGACAACTTTTGTCACGGGTGGGACACGTACGATTTTCTTCATGAAAGGAAGCTTCTAGTGAGATCCATATCAAAGAGATTAGGTATGATAAATGTTAGAGGTCAAATACAAGATCAATTGACCTACTTTTATGACAGTGGAGTCATTGTAAGACGCACGATATACTGCTGACCCCAGGATCTATTTTAGGGGCAATAGTTATACCAAACGAAAGCTAGAAGTCGCCAGATTGATGTATTAAAATGCATGGAAGAAAGGATTATTTGCAAACGCATGAAATTTTATATGCATTTTCCTAATGCACTTCTGCACGGTGCATTTGATTGCAACGAAATTTCGAATGTGCCTTAATGATTTTCAAGTTTGTTTAGAATAGCTATGTATGTCTGACTAATACTAACTACAGGCTAAACATGTATATCGACTACTGTTATCACGTCGATAGCGATGTCTAACCTGCTGTTAGTGTTGACCAGACATTGAGTAACCGGCTTAAGAGTGGCTCGAGTTGAGTTATTTTTGGAAACTGATTTCATGGACAAATCATGCTCAAATTTAGCTATTCCTTAGAACCATAGAACGTCAGAAAAGATCTTGTGTATCGATGTCTAATCCGAAAAGTTATCTGCATTAGAATACTTGTAAGCAGATACATATGTATATCTTTGTCACTTAAAGGCTATTTATTGGATTGAATTTATAAGTTTCGCGAACTTCTAGATTTTCTTGGTTGGAACTTTTCAGGTAATTGTTAATATTGACTTTTGGATTGTTGTTAAGCAACCCTCATCATAGAATTCTCTGGCGTCTCTAAGATAGTAATGCTTATCTTGACTTTTCGAGCTGGCCACGCGAAATTTTTTACTACATCGCTTAGCCCACCAACAGTATTATGGTGTTTAGTCAACCTGAACTTCAGAGTTTTGTGGCATTAAACATAGGTTTGAAACGTTAAACTTATTTTTTTTATTGTTAGGCACCATTAGAAAAAAATTATAAATGATTGTCACGGGCGGGACACGATAAAACGTTTCAAAATCGCTTAAGTAGGTACTTATAATATAATAAAAGAAATGAAATAGGGCTGCTTAGTATAAACACACTCTAGTTATGAAATTATAGAAAACTCCCTAAAGTAGTAACTAAGCAATACGAAGTTTAAAACTTTTTAGTCACGGGTTGGACATGCTAAACCGTAGTGATTTTATCCTATTATATAATTTAAATGCCTATTTTTCTTCAATGCCATATTGCTTCTTCGGGGCGCAGAAAGATCGAGACATTTATTCCCCCCTTCAAAAAAATAATAACTTTGTGAATACTTGATTTTGCAGAGCCTTCTATATTAAAATATATTATCGTATTCAACTACTTTTCTAATGTTGAAGTTTTGAGTGTATTTACAGTGTAATAAAATAATATAACTAAATTTTTTTTCCAAAAAACGTTAATTTGAGGTATTGAGCATTGATTCATCAAGCATTCCATGTTCAATAAGCTACTCTACAATTGGACACAAAGTTTCACTTACTCATGGAATACCCCTACTGTGTATGTGGTTCTGAATCTGAGTACAAACAGTTTGCTTTTCAGCTCAACTATCTAGTGTCAGTGGTTAGGCGTTATACTCCCTGGAATAACAGTGTCGAAGGGTATCTGTCGAGTGCGGTCTAACCCAACGGGACTCAACAGCACAGCGGACCAAATCAATGCGTTGTCCAATGCCCTGAGATGTAAGCATTTCAGTACCAATTGTAATTGCAAAATGACCGCATTAACCATCTTGGGAGGGTTCGAGGCCTATCTAAACTCAGCCGTATTTTGGGTCCGGCACCTAGTTGCAGTGACCCTCCACATCGAGCTTGGCAAAGGAACAAGTTCTATCCGCATTTGTGTTTAAACAACAACCACCACGCTACTCCCCGAGTAGTAAAATGTGGAGGCTCCTGTTCCCCGTGGTAGTAGAATTAAGTCTCCGATCCGAATTCATAGCCGAAACTACTACCAGTCGAGTTACCATACTACCGACTCTGAACTTCTCTGCCTCCTAAAGACTTCGCGTGCAAAGTCCCCCAAAGTGGTATATGTCCAACGGGTGAAGAAATCGTATCGTCCACCCGTCATTTTTCCGTTATGCCGTCAAGATTCCTCACCTCCGAGTACATTGACCATTCACACAGCATGTGCTCGAGATCTTTGAGATCTGTTCCGCACTCACACCCTTCGAAGTCGTGGTCGTTCCTCTTACACAAAAGTGCATTAAGAGGACCAAGCCCCGTTAGGAAAAAACCAAGCACAGACATTGTATGAATGCCGGATTTTCTCCTACAAACCATACACTTGGGAAAAAACAACAGTAGCCCCAAAGGACCGGCGACATTCCGAGGAGTCTGTCCTCCATTAACCGATTGCACCCAATGTAGCCCCTCTACAAGTCACCGTCTGAGATCCCCCATCAAGGGCGGAATGCCCGTACCCCTTCTTAACCTGAAGCTTATAGCTTGCGCTATGACCATGAGCTAAAGAGGGCGCGTCCCCATCAGTCGCTGCAGTGTGCTCGGCGAAACAGTTGGACAAACTGGAATTCAAACCTATAACAATGTCATTTTGGCGACCCACAAGCCTAAGTGGCTGTTCTCGTAGCAAAAAGCGGACCTGAAAGTGGTACAAATGATACGGACAGTACGCCGGCCGAGGTGCTAGTCTTAGGATATAATGTAGCTGTTCTACAACACCGACCAGACACTCATTAAGGCGAACCAGGTGGGGAGAGAAACTCATGCCCTCACCCATGGTTAGCCCCAAATACCTGACATGCGTCACATACTTTACGCTGGGCCCTTTAATATGTACCACTGATGTACATGCTAACGACAGGTTCCCCCCTTGAGCAGCATTGACACCGTCTTGTCAACTGTGTTGTCTACTCCCATACTTGACGATGTCAAGTAGCTGTTCTCCCTTGCGCTCGAGTTCTACTCTAAAATGGCCCTCCGCCAAGACGAGAAGTTCGTCGGCATACGCACTGAAGCCACAGTGTGGGTAGAGCTGCCGATGCAGGGAATCCATTATGAGATTCCGAATAAGCTTCGACGGCCTAGGCAACACCAGCGGCTCATCGATCGGAGAAATAGCACCGCTGTCTGCATTCAATTTTCACTATAGGGTAAAAACACGAAGAAAAATGCCAACATACAATGGAAAGTAATCAAAATTTCTAGAGAAAAAATGGGGGAAATTACAATGCAGGAAAAATGGCTTACAACCAACAGCAAGTAGCTGTGGTCATCACTCAAGTGTAAAGGAAGTTAGTAGCAGGATGTGTGGTGGAAGGAGCAGCGAGAGGTTAAGGAACTAAAAATTTGTTGTTTTGAAATACATTGGCGACCATATAAGTTAGCGTAGGGGTAAAAAGTAAAAACAAAAATTATTTCTTTCTACAAATATGAATGCGTGTTGCAGCAACTCGTTGCCGTTGAATTTGTTTGTGCATCTAGTTGATTGTTATTGTTGTTGCTAAAGCATTTCGAATGCTAATTCAAATGATTGCGCTCAAATATGTACTCAGTGGGTGGATAGGTGTTAGCCGGCGGGCAGGCGGGCGGTTGTGTGCACATATTGAAGTAATTATTTACATACATACTTCGTTAATTATTCAGTGCTAGCTAGCAACGATTGTTATTGGCGCCAATAACCACAGGCAAATCAAAAATTAATGTACACATTCCATACATTTCCCTAATGCGTTTTGGTTGAATGTGAAATGTGGCGGCTCGAGGCGGTGAGAGAGTAAGTTGGAAGCGCTGAGGCGTTCGTGTGTTCAGTTGTCAATACTTTTACACAAATAGCTATAAATACATACCGTATATGCATATACATACATATGTATATTAGGATGACCCTTATTTTTGAAAATTTTTATTTTACCACTTTATTGTATCTTATTATAAGTACCTTTATACGCAAGCTATTTAAAAAAAAAATTATAGTTTGCAACTACTAGACTAACTGTTTACGCGGGCGTTCCAGTTCAGAAACATGCACATGCATGAGGAGAGCTCACGATTCGTCGCATTTTAGGTGAGAAGAAGTCTATGCCTTCCCGAATATTGGAGTTTCGAAACTATTAGTGAGCTAAGCATTCGCACACGATCTTCAAAGGCGACACATCTCAAAATTACACGTTCGTCAGAAAATGCGAAAAACTCTTTCTTAGCACAGGCTAATCATATGGGTAAGGGAGACTTTACTTTAGGTTTTTTAAACAAATCATAACAAAAATATGCTCCCGCTTTAGTTGAAATGTGAATAAAAACTATGTGTACACTTTTAGCGTGTAGTTGAAAAAATGCCAAATTTGAAATTGTGTCACTTTTGTAAATCGGGTGCGATATAATGCTCTTAACCGCGCAATTCTCGCAGCTGTTTTTCAACTCACCGCAGTCTTTCGAAAGACAAAAAGTTTTTCATAAGTCAAGTGTCAATTCTGGCAACTATCTTGAAAAGTCGTTTCTGTCTTTTGAAAGTTTAATTGAAAGATCTGCTGATGGGAGGTCTTAGCGTTATTCTGTTTGTCTTTTTGCAGTAAATTTTCCAAAAATTAAATGAAATGTAAAAAATATGTAGATTTTTCTTTAAAAAAATATAAACTAATAAGTAAGATCAAATTAAAAGCAAAAATTAAATGCAGAAACAAATTTTATTTTAAAGTAATATAATCTAAAAATTAAAAATGGGAGAAAACCATAACATTAGAAAAAAACAAGTTCCTGAAACTTTGACGACATTAAAAAAAAAATATTTTTCTTTTTAAAAAAATATTAATATCTAAAAACTAGAAGAAAATTGGATTAAAAAAAAAAAAAAATATATTAAAAAAGGAGAAAATTATAAAATAAGTTCCTAAATATAAAGGGTATTGAAAATGTAACTTTCTTTTAAAACAACAAAGTCTAAAAATGAAATAAAACATAATTATAATTAAGAAAGAAAAGTAATTAAAATAAGTTCGTGAAAATTAAATACATATAAAACAAGTAAGAAAGTCTAAGTTCGGGCGGAGCCGAACATTAAATACCCGGCGCAAGTATTAAATATATGTTTTTCACCTTTCCGAAAGCTACCGCTACATGGTAAGCCGGGGTGTATCAATTTTGAGTAAATTAGCGTCCTTAAATTTCGAAATATTGAAGTTTCAAGCATTTCTGAAATTTACCGTTATATGGAAAGTGGCCGTAATTTTAGTCCGATTTCAATAATTTTCAGCGTTTTGCTTCTATGTGGTAAGTAGAATAACCACACCGAGTTTAGTACAATTTGGTAGAACGGTTACCGAGATATATATATGATCATAAGTGGGCGGTGCCATGCCCATTTTCCAAAATTTTACCATAAACGTATTTCCTGATAAAGAATTGTTGCAAGCATCAATTTTGAACACACTAGCTTCAATATTTACCGATTTATCGAAGATTTCGTACTGACGTAAATTACCGATATATGGGATGTGGGCGTGGTTATTGTCCGATTTTAAAAATTTAAATTTTCTTAGGTTATGTCAAGACCTACAACTGTGCCAAGTTTGGAAGAAATTGGTCCAGCGGTTACCAAGATATACACATGTAACCATAAGTGGGCGTGGCTACGCCCATGTTCCAAAAATTTATAATATTCTTATTTGTCGTCTAAAACTTTTTGTAAATATCAATTTTGAGTGAATTATCTTCAGTAGTTACTAAAATATCGCTGTTTTCGTATTTCTGAAAATTACCGTTATATGGGAGGTAGGCGTGGTTATTGTCCAATTTTGCCCATTTTCAATACCATCCGTCCTACGGCAGAAAGAAGTGCACGTACCAAGTTTCGTTAAGATATCTCAATTTTTACTCGAGTTATCGTGTGCACAGACGGGCGGACGGACGAACGGACGGACAGACAGTCACCGCTTAATCGATTTGTCTTTTCATTCTGACCATTTATGTATAGATTTGTCTATATCTATCTCGATTCGTTTTGCCTGTTACAAACAACCGTTATGTGAACGAAATTATAATACCCTTGTGCACAAGTGCGCTCGGGTATAAAAAGTATTTTTTTAAATAATAAAATGAAAAAAAATATCTTAATTTTTAAAACAATATAACATACAAATTTAAAAAAAAATTAAGTTGAAAAGAAATTGAATTAAAAAAAGAACAAAACTTTTATTTCCAAAAATTAGATGAAATTAAAAAAAATATTTTTTTCAGCAATAAAATCTTATAACTAATATAAAAAGGGAAGTAGAAATAAGGAATAAAATAAATTTTTGAATATTTAATGAAAAAAAAATATTTTTTTAAGCGAGAATCTAAAAAAATAAAAAAAATAAAAATTCCGCTGCCGTTCGAGTCCTCGAAGTTTTTATAGGATTTGGTAATTTATTCGACGCACACGCTGATGCTACCGAAAAAAGTAAAATATAATAAGATAAAATAATCATAGCGGGTGTAGACAAAAAGTTAGTTGAAATTGAAAATAGTAAGGCTCAGACGTCTAGCAAAGTAGACTAAAGTAGAGGCCTTCGGAGAGCTTATTGCCAAAAGATGCTTCACAAAACTATGTAACACTACAAGAATCACAAAATAAATTAACAAGCTCTGAAGAAAGCCTGAAAGAGCCTTTGCCTTGCAGATCTCAATCTGTAAATTCTTTAGCTATGATGGCAAAAAAATGAAGTACAGATTTTAAAACGTCTAAATTAGTTGCAACTTTAGACGGATGTCCACTAAGCATTAGATATTCTGTTTCTGTAATTCAGACTGAATAAAAAGCGTAGATTAAAAAAAAAACATAGGAAGTTATAGTTGTTTATTTGAGTAAAGGTTTTGATAATAAAAAAAAAACAATTTCGTCCATATATGGGACACCCTAATATATATACATACATACATGCCTATATCCGACCACTCGTATCTTACGCATCGCTCACACTCTAGGGAAGCAATTAGCCGACGATTTTGAGCAATCGAGTTCTTGTAAAAATGGCATTTAATTGATTTTAGATTGTATGTAGAGCAAAGTAGTAAAAATTGAATAAGACCACATGCATTTGATTGATTACTGTTAATGGTAATTTTACATATACCTACGCAATTGCATGCTTGGAAAATTTAAACGTTTTTGATTGCTCATGATTTCTTTATCACTCTTCTTCGATGCTCTACAGCCCTACTCACTCCTTTATCACTATTCAAATTCAGCGTCATCTACATTGTACTACTCTATAAATAAACACTTGCACCCATTAAACATAAACCACTTTAGCTTAATTTTCCATTTTCCTAATTCACTCTCACCTTTCGTGTATGTCAGTTAACCTCATACGCATGTATGGTCTGTAGGAATGAGAAGCGGTGTCCCGAAAAAATTTACTCGTACAAATTCCTACACCCAGCACACAAGTAGAGTACGAGTATCATAACTAAGTTTTCATAGCTCGCCCATGTGAAATAAAATACATCTAAAAGTGTGTTTGCATTGTTCAACTTTGCGTTCAACATTTGCGTTCAACTCAGCGCAGGGTTGCACGAAAAAAAAGTTGAATGGCTAAAAATATCAAAATATGAAAAAATATCAAAATATTCGCCATAAAAAGGTGTTTGCATTGTTCAACTTTGCATTCAACTTTTGGTTGAATGGCCTTTCAACTTATCGCTTTCAACAAAGTTGGTCGCCAGCCAACATTTAGCCATTCAACTTTTTTTTCGTGCAACCTTGCGTTGAGTTGAACGCAATAGTTGAACGCAAAGTTGAATAATGCAAACACTGCTTAAGGGTCTATAACATTGCTAATGTTGTATAAGTGGCACGTTTCCAGAACGGTACCATCTCGGTAAGACCACGAAGAATGTCGCTATAGGCAGAAGTGACAGGGATTCTATAATAATAGCTAATTACAACGCTTTTGGATAATATTTTCGTGAAAATTAGAGCAGTGAGGGACTGCCCATAGGGTAGTGTAGTTCGTTGCTTTGGTCCCTCCTAACAAACGACCTCCTAATAATACTATGTAAGTGTAGTTACGATGATAATAACTACGGGAAGCATCAGCAGTACTATCTTCGTGGTCCTCAAAGTCCTCAGCAAAACTCACAGAAAGCTGTTCTCATGCCGTTTACTATAAAGTAGAAACTAAACATTCGATCGGTCATACTTGAAAAGATATTGTTTGAATACTATGGCGAGGTCTTAAACAGAACTCCTCGCGTGGCTCTGCAAAATATGGTTTGTTAGAGCGCCTGACCTCAAGGATGACGGAATGGATTTGCCTTGAAAGTGTTCATTCGATTGCGTAGTATGTATGTACATATCTCAACATATTATAAAGTTTGGCATGGCCTACAGGAACAATGAGAACATGTAGCAAGTTCGACCATGGATTTCTATGTTGGACATTTCCTCACATTTTTAGTTAAACGACACGTTTTATAAAAAGATGTTCCATACAAATATCCTTGGGTATAAACTTTTTGTGTTGGGAAGACTGGACAAACGGGCTGTTTGACTTTAATCCCTGGTACGTGCTCTGTGGGTACACAGACGGCCCAAGGATGGCCCGTAGGGGGAGGATGGATCTACCACAAAAATTTTTCTACTTGCAATTTTCAGTTGGCCCGCAGTTCATCAGGCTGAAGTACTTGAAAGGTCAGCTTCAATTTGGTTAACTCTCTAACCGTTTTTTTAGTAATAATTTAAAATTAGCCACTCGGCGCCCTTGAATGAACAAAAAAGCACTGGCTCAAACGAGCAAAATAGAAAAAAAGACTTGCGGTGATCAACTGCAACAAATTTAAAAAGAAAAATAGGCAACTGACAAAGTTCTTTTGGTATCGGCCCAAACTGACAAACATTTGAAGGAAAGAGGCAAAAATACATACCGCTTATGAGGTCATCGGGGTGTACTCACTCAATATGTTAAACCGTTTGTTTTTTTCCTTCCCAAAGCGTCTCCTCTTGGTCACGTGTGGCATTCCTTTCCAAAAAGTTACTTGCACATCTTCCTCACCTAAATCCTCGCCCACACACCTATGGAGCTACTAAACTTTATCTGGGTACAGATCCCCTTTCTCCTTCACTCGAAGGGCGAATTATAGATACAAAATAAGAAGCATAAACTTCAGGTACTTAAAAAACAGAGATCGCTCTCGAAGAAAAGATTTACTGGATTTTTTATAAAGCTTAAGTGAATTAGGGACGCGAAGAAGTAGAATATGTTCTCAGGGGGAAATACGTGCATGTAGTTCACTTAAGATAAGCTAAGTGAAATTAGTTTAATCGAGGAGTTGGTACCCATTATTCCACTCTGGAAGTGATGAGGGAACAGACCCGAGCAGTGTCTGGACGATCTTCGAAGCTTTGATTACATCAGTGACCAGAAAAGACTTGCAAACAAGTTCGCAATAAAGTTTGGAATAAATTCGCGACTTTATCTGCTTTTAAAACATTTAAATAAGTGTTCTTATTGCACTGATGGATACTTGTAAATAAAAACAAAGTTTTCCCAAGTTTTTGTTAGAAAACTATTTTATGTGTTTGGCTCTGAGCAGCTTTCAAATCAGAGTCCTACCAACTAACTGTATACATTTCTTAATATGTGCTCGGCTATGACGGTCACCATTTATTAAGACAGACAACACTTCCAAAATAATAATCATTACCACCAGCTCACGTTTTTCCCGCCGAGCAAATTCATGCACGTTTATAAAACTGTATGTCACGAAATCAATCACCCATTAACATAATTACACGCGAATTGTGCTATAACGAGGAAAGTTTACGATTGCCACCAAATAGCTGGAATAAAGCCATTGGCCAAAATGTATGCATGACAATCCACCACCTCCTTCCCAAGGTTGCAATCATTTGATTTGTTTGCCTGACTCGAGTGGATGCGGTGAAAGGTTGGACACTACGCACGAAAGCCCATGAATACTCGCATAAACATACTAATGTTTAGAGACCTAATCGAATTTTATAATTGTAGCGAGAATTATCTCTGACCTGTCAAATATTCTAATGAAAATAAGTGACAGTACTAGGGTGGTAAAAAAGAAACATACACAAAGGGAATATAAGAGTGAAAATTGTAGATCATTTCTATATATCCGGTAGTCTGAAAATAGGGAAAGAAGACAAAGATTCTATACAAAGTTTTGCATGTATTTTTATATAGGGGAAAAACAACTTTTCGTAGAAATGGTATAGAATTCTTGAAAATTAATATTTTTCGATCGGAAAACTCTGGTTCTCCTCAAGAGAACCCAATTGGTTATTTAACCATTTTTTTAGTACTAACTATTTTTTATTGGTCCGTCCGTTGCATTTTTCGGGGTTTTTATGGGTTTTTGGCTGACCTATAAATTATAGTTGCGATGAAAAAATGGTTAAATAAACAATTGGGTATTTTTACTGGGAATCTCCTGCAAATAAACCAAGTTTTCCGGTAGAAAAATTTTGATTTTTAAGAATTATATACCGTTTTTACGAAAAGTGGTTTTTTTCCCCATATAAAATACATGGAAAACTTTGGGCGCTTTGAGCGACCTCTAAATATTTTTTATTTCAAAATAAAAAAAATCGGGATTTTTTTTCGGTATAAATTTTCTCTCGCATTCATTACACAGGTCAACACTTTGAACAATGTTTTTTGGTGCCACATTTCGCGAAGAAGTTGCCTCAAAGAGCCAAATGCATTTGGTTACATTTGTGTGGAATACATAGTTAATAGGTTCCGAAAGCCTCAAAGAGATTTTATAAAAAAATTAACAATTTTTAATAAATGCAAGTTCTGGATGCCACAAACTGTTTTTAAACTATGTATGTTGTCAATACCTGAGACAGTGGGTCAGTGATAAAAGAAGCCGCAAGAGGTTCGGAGTTAATGTGTTAACGTTAAAAAAAAAATGATTTGTGCAGACTTAGAAGCGACTAGGAGCAGTGTTGCCGCGAAACATTTTTAGTGGTAGCTAAATTCCAGCTAAAAAAGGGCTAAAAAAGAGCTAAAAATCGTTGTTGTGGCTAAAAATGGTAGCTAAATTTTTTTACCTACATCTTATATATAAAAATAAGTGCACGTTTTTGGTGTGACCTCATAACTTGAGAACAGCTTCACCGAATGCAACCAAATTTATGTGGCATATTCGATGTATCATGCAGATGGTTTATGCGAAGTTTTCCCGAATTCGGAAGAGGGGGCGTGGCACCACCCATACTAACTAAAATATAAAAATATTCAGGCTATCATGCATATGGTTTATGTGAAGTTTGCCCGAATTCGTAAAAGGGGGTGTGGCACCTTCCATACTAACTAAAATTTTGTTGTTGTATATCTCTTGAAATATTTGTCGTAGAGTACTGGAAGTTGGTATAGAGGTATAACAAATAATTCCATACTCATGGATAAAAATGGGCGGTATTGGAAAAGAGGGCGTGGTACCTCACATCTTATATATAAAGAATAAGTGCAAGATTTCAACCAAATTTATACGGCATAGTCGGGCTATTATGCAGATGGTTGCAAATGATAAATTTTCATATAGAAAAATTCTAGGACTTTTCATTCGTTTTTCAATATTTGGTGTAGAGAAGCACTGCTAGTATAAATATGTAAGTATACACGCAAACATTTTCTATAATTACTGGTATAGAAAAACAATGAACTCTGAAAAGAATTAATAATTTATTCAACAAAAAAACTTTTTGTGTAACACATAATTTAATGTATAGTTAAATCGTTAACGGATACGATAACGGCCCAGAAACGTAAGGAACATACATAGACATATGTTTACTTGCCTTAAAGGAAAGGCGTTCGCTTTATGAGCGAAGAGTTAAATTCATGAAAATCATACAAAAAAATGTTAATGTCAATGATGAATAAATTTTAAAAAGGGCTAAAAAAAGGGCTAGGGGCAATTTCAAATTTTTGTGGCCAAAAAAAAAATTTGGTAGCCAAATTTAGCCACCAAAGGGCTAAAACGGCAACACTGACTAGGAGACACTTAATGCATTCTATGGAAGAGCGTATTCCAAACATTTTTGCCCTGTCATTCGAAAAAATCATTAATGAATTAAGCGCGGTGAGCGCGATTTAGAAGAAATAGCGTCGGGAAAGCCAAAACCTTACATCCAAGAAGAACTTGATGATCTAGAAAAGTGGTGGCACAATATTTATTTAATTTTTTGATAATATCACCCGAAAAAGTTACCAAATTCAACAAAAAAATTGCCAAATTTATTTGATTCGCAGAACATATGTATGTACTTACATATATCCAAAGACAAATGGGTCGCTGACCGTCAGATAACATAAAGTTAAAATCTCACCCAAAGTTTTTCAGACAATATTGGTGATGAACAATACTCATACGGGCCGCTTTCTAATGTGGAGTCTGTATTGACCTATTTAAGGTGAGCAGCTACTCTACTCACCAAACAAGTAGGATCAAAACGAAAAATTTAACACATTGAAAATTTACCAAATTTGATAAGGAAGAAACAAATTACCAATTTTGGTTAAAAATGACCAAAGTGGCAACGCTGGTCTAGAACTATCGAAAGAATCTGTAGAAGTTTCGGCTTCTAGATGAAAAGAAAACACTTGCTAGCGTCAGATGTAAAAGTGACTTTCTGTCATACAAGAGATCAAGGCTACACTTTCTTCGTTCGGAAAATTACATTTTATTGCAATGTTATGTATGTAAGTATTATGAAAATGGGTCTGAAAAATAACGTAAATCACTTTAAGTTTCCAGAGATAAAATTACATTGCCCCTTTGCCTATAAAGCTGGGCCTTATGAAATAATTTGTTAAGACCGTAGATAAAAATGGGCAAGGTTTTCTTATATAATAATAAAATTTCCTAGTCTAATCACAGAAAAGATAAATGCAAGAATTTTCGGTTACCCTCTAAAACAGTAATAAAGTATTTTGATTTATCAAGTTCAATGGTCCTCAAATAAGAAAATATATTATAGTGTTCTGATTTTTAAAGTTCAATTAACGATTTGGAATTTCCTGCGTGAAGTTACTAAACATTTCTGGGAAATTATAAGTCAAGTGACTATTTCATATTCGTAAACGACATGCTGGATATAATAGCTCTGATCCAATATTTTTCGTGTAAGATCCTGTAAAAATTTTAAACAGTAAATTACTATGAGAGTAAAAAGAGAGTAACAACCAAAAAGTACGGCAACCCAAAAAGCAGTTTTCCTGTAAAAACGTCAAACAGTTTTCTTTCAAATTAAAAAAGAAATCTAACAAATGAAAGGCAATAAATTAAAAGTTGCTAGCCAGGAGCAGTAAATCGCATACGAAATGGCAATCTATATAATATATCCGCACCGTTTAGTCGATATTCAAAAATGAGGTGTCAATTAAAAGACTTGGACTGTATGTGCAATAAGGTTTTACTTTTTCGATAACAGTTGCCACCTTTAAAAACTTATACTCAAATTATAAAAAAAACCGATCAATTATTGTACCAATCGTAATGGTTTTGAAAAGCTTTGTTTCTTTGCTGAACTATAGGAGGGTTGCCACCAGTTAACAAAAAAAAAACACATTAGGTAAGAAAAATATGTATCACCACATGGGTACCAAACGAAAGGGGTTTCAGAAAGTAGTAGTTTGAAAATATTTTGAAGAGGGTTGCCACCTGCTTGAAATGTCGAATTTTGTTTATTTATGCACAAACGAAGGAGTGTTAAGAAATATTTAGTTTCAACGCCAGAATATTTTTGATGTGTTGAAAGAGGGTTGCCACCTGTTTAAAAAGCTAAATTCAAATTATTTAATAAGTTGAATGAATTATTAAAATATGGGTATCAGTTGAAGGGGGTTTGATAAATTTTTATTACTGAATAGTACTTAGCATTAAAGAAATCAAATTCCACTTAATTCATCTGTTGATTAAAATATGTATCGCAATGCTAGGCGAAGAAGAATTAACAAGGATTAAACTTTGGAATACTTTTGAAGAGGGCTGCCACCTGTTTGAAAGGTCTAACTCAATTAATTAATTTGAAAAGTATATGAAATATAAAAATACCGTAGTCAAACGAAAGAATGTTAAGAAATCTTTAGTTGGAACATTTCGGATATTTGAAGAGAGTTGCTACGTGTTTAAAAAGATACATTCAGATTATTAATTTATTTAGGAGGGAAGAAGATTTTAGTCTGGGAATACCTTTGAGAAGGAATTTCAAAAATGAGAGGTCAAACTAAAGACTTTACCTGTAGATGTGTGCTAAAGTTTTTATATTTTTCTAAATTAAGAACTTTTTTCATCGGTATAGGGTGATTTGATAATACTGAAAACATGTACTATGCCAGACTGCTATTCACTGGTACTCGGATCTATTACAACTCTGACTTACATTTGGAATATTTTTTAAGTTTAGAAATTATATTCAACAATTTTATAATGAGCTCGAGGCCATTTTTTTAAATGAAAAACAACAATAATTTGAAAAAATGGTAGAAGTGACAGCTATTTCGGAAATCACCACATTTAGTAGGATTCGAACCGACGATCCCACTGACTCAGCCAGTTGCCTATGCACCGTGCTAAGAAATTATGTTTTGGGCGTTTTAACGCCATGCGGGTTCATTAGTATTTACAATAATACTTTAATATTTTTCGCTATTGAGAACGTACAATTTTTGCTTACTTTTGTGTAACGGCTGATCGCTTAACACATTTCATGATTTTACCAGAAGGAAAAGTTCGGGTAAAATCTTGCAACTTCGTTCTATAAGCAACTCTCCACAAATCGCTGTCATTTAAAAGAACATTTTTCCTGTAACTTCATGCAAGTTCGTGTAAAAACCTGTAAGCTCATGGGGTAGAGCCATCTTTACTAATTCCCGGAGAATCTAGAATTTTATAGGGGAGAACAAGGGATGCGGTATCAGCAGGACCTGCTTGACCTATGAAAGAAGGGTCCAAGGTCGATGGGATCGTCGTATGATGACTGACCACTGCTGAGGGATGCAATGTGATTATTCCGCTATTCCTCAATCACAAAAGTTCAAAAGGAATGTTTATATTTATGTATATAAAAATGTAATAGATGCAGTTTTTAATGCAAATTTGTGTGTTTTCAGTATAAGTCAAGATCTAGAAAAGTACTCGTAGGAAATCATGTTTTTTTATATGTACATATGTACATAAGTATGTAACCAGTATAAGGCCTAAGTTAAACAAAAATTATAGCTCCTCTGCACAAAAACTACTCTTGATCACCATTATTGTAAATAATAATGCCAAATGCCGAATACCGAATACCCGGCTTAGAAATTCAACTGCCACTTGACGCCGCATTCAGACTAATGTTAGCTCGCGCCGCAAGCAGGTGCACTTGAACAACAAGAATAGTGAACTACATACATACATACATAAGGAAGAAGAAATACACTAAAAAATATACACACATAAGTGGATATGATCAAGAGAAGTTATAACAACTGCACAGTAAAGGTAGACAACACGGCAGGCAGTCGTTGCCAACTACATACATATGTATATATAAGTGTGTACATATGCGAGACAGGTTGTTTGCTGGTCAAGTCAAAACAGCCAGACAAATTCAGCAAGTAGCCGGCACAGTCGCGCAGCCGCATTGCACTTGTCGTTCTGTGAGCACATTGAGCGGTCATAGTCGCGCCGCGTTGCAATTAAAGGTCGCCGCATTCGTAACGGCTGCAACACGGGCCACAAGGGCGGATGTTGCTTGGTGTTTGTGCTTATGCCGCTGAATTCTTTGAACCTGTTGTCCACTGTTTGTTGCCTTTTGGTTTTTGTACTCTACTTCATCAAAGGTTTCTACCCCTGAAATGCGGTTGCTGACCTTAATTATTTCAATAACTTGACTTCAGTTGACTTAAATGTAGGGGAACATGTGTTTTTGTTTTTTGAGGAAACCGTTAAATTCGGCGGGAATGCAATGATTGGCATGTGCGTTTACGGGGCTAAGATACAAATTTTTAATAACCAGAAGTTTTCAGAACATGTATGTACATTAGACTGCATCACTCCTCATACAAAAAAATAAAAAATCGGTACTGTTTTTCCATTATATTTGTTTTATAAAACCTATTATATTTTAAGACGTCCGCCAAAATATTTCGGAAAAATATTAAGAATTACGTGAGCGGGACCGATTTGAAAAATAACTTCAAAATTGGAGTTTTTTATGAATAAAAATAGTTTCTTAAAGTATTTTTTGAAAAAATCCCCTCAAATGACAAAACGGTTTTAATCTTAAAAAATTTGCATAAAAATATTTAAAACATTATGAACAGAATCGTAATAATGAGAAAAGATTAATAAATATTTTTATGCAGATTTTTTATGGTAGGTTTTAAGGGAGGTATTTCCAAATAATATTTTTCCTAAATATTTTGGAGGACGTCTTAAAATATAATAAATTTTGTAATCCCAGCGGAAAAACCGCAACTTTTTTTGGTGATGCAGTCTAATGTACATATGTATGTATCTAGTACGTAAATAAATGCAGAAATCAACAAGTAATTTTTAAGCAGAAAACACAACCGACTTCCATTCTCATATACAAATTTAGGAGTAGCGTTAATTTCTTCATGATCCAGTGATCGGATGTAAACCAAATTAGACACTACTTTTCCGATAGAAAAATAATTATCGAAATCGGTTGACGTGGTTCAAATTTATGCGGTAACATTCATAAAAAGTTTAAAGTACTACAATTTGATCGCATACAGCTGGAACGTTCGGAACCTTAATAGGGAAGGCACGCCTGCCCGGGTGATTGATGTCCTCATAAGGACAAAAGCTGATATCACCGCCACCCAAGAATTGCCTTGGACGGCGAAAGGCAAAAAATGTCTAGGGTCTTGCGACATCTACCGAAGCTGCTGCACAAAAGAGCGCTAATTCAGTTGGTGGGAGTGAGACTCCGCCCCGGTGGACGGTGGTCGAGCGTCTAGCCAAAATTCGCTTTAAGGCGAGACTCTTCAATATCTCGCTCATTTGTGTCTATGCCCCGCCGGAAGAGAAGGTCGAGGCGTTTAAGGATCTCTTTTGTGAGCGCTTGGAGCGTACATATGAGTGTTGCCCCCGTGCTTGACGATTTCAATACCAATGTGGGAAAGGTGAGGAATCTATGGCGCCACTGTCGGAAAATTCAGCATCCACGACGAAACGTCCAATAACGGACTGAGGCTAACCGGTTTCGCCGGGCCTGAAACATGGTAGTATGCTGTACTAGGTTCCTGCATAAAAAATTAAAAAAAAAGATCCATCAAGCTACTTGGCTGTCGCCAGATAGAAAAAGAGAAGTCAAATCGATCATGTTGTTGCAGCCCAAAAACACACCCGCCTCTGTGCATAAAAATATGTGCAAGGAAAGCTCAACGCTCAAAAGCTGCAATCACAACAGACGACCAATGCATTCGCCACTCGACTCCCACACCTGCTCTCAGAGAGCACTCTCCAACAAACCGATATATGCCAGCAGTGAAACCACATTTTCCGCTCATAAAGTATCGCTGCTGAAGAAATAGTAAGATTTCAGAAGCTGCAGAGAAAACTATGGCGCCTATAGAGCCATGCTGCGATCAGGCAGAACGCGAGCTACGTGATATCGTTATAGGGAAGTGAAGAGGAAAGCGATACCTATTTGCCGCAATAAGAAGAGACAGGCTGAAGTTCGTGAGTGCGAGTGAGCTTGAGATGGCAACCATGGACCCAACGGACTGGTAGCAACACCGAAATCTGTGGAGAAGACGAAGTCGATGTTCCAACACCAGACTATGATGAGGATAGCGATAACGCGCTTGAAAAACAATAAAGCTGCTGGAGGTGACAGCCTGCCAGCTGAGCTATTCAGATACGACTGCGAGGAGTTGAGCATGCCCGACGACTGGAATTTAAGTGTGCTCTACTCAATCCACAAGAGAGGTGATCGCGCCATTCGAACCAACTACCGTGGCATCAGCATTCTAAGCATAAGTTACAAGATCTTATCGACTGTATTGTTTGAAAGACTGCAGCGAACAGCGAATCAACGAACTGATTGGAACTTATCAGTGTGGCTTTAGACCTGGCAAATCCACCATAGACCAATACGCCAAATCTCCAGATGTGCAATAATGTATTATTTTTTTGAGTAGGGTTGCTAACTGTTACAAATTATAAGATCTGCACCGTTCGTTAGATAACGAAATGAGATACCAAGTGAAAGGACTTTTATTTTTTGCGTAGGGCTGTCACCTATTTAAAAATTACTATTTTAACCTTACGTAGCACAAAGTAAAGTCGAGATTTTCTGACCAAGCTAATTTCGGACAACAGATTTGCACGAGATTTTGTTTAGTATAATCTACATCTATAGGTATTATCTTTAGTGCTGAGAATTTCTATAGGGCTGACACCTATATAAAAATTATAAAATCTGTTCATAATGTGTTTTTTTGGTAGGGTTGCCAACTTTTTAAAAATTATAAGATCTTCACTGCTCGCTGGACTAAAAAGTGAAGAACCAAGTGAAAGGATATGGTCTCCGGATGCGCGATAAGCTTTTATTTTTTAGGGGGCTGCCACCTTTTTAATATTTACTACGTTACATATAATACATGAAGGCGTTTTACACACACAATCACATCAGATTTACACAGCTCATTCAATAAAAAAAAATGTGGTGTCCAATGAAAGAGCTTGGTCTTCAGATAAGGCTTTATTTTTCGAAGAGGGTTGCCACCTGTAAGTATAAGATGTGGGCTGTCCGTTGGACTAAAAAGTGAGTTGTCAAATGAAAGGACTTGGCCTCCAGATGTGCAATGAGGTTTTATTTTTTATTATTTTTTTTAAATATGGTTCGTACGATGCATTACAAATATTACATGACAAAAGAAGGGGCTTAGCTTGTTGTATAGGCCGGCTAGTACAAGATAAATGAAAGTCACAGTTTTGTGATACTTTTTGTTTGGATTGAGACGATTTTATTTTTAATTTTTTTCCATATTAATTAATCATTCATATATTTTTTGTTTTTTTTTTGTTTTAATTAATATGTGTTTTTTTTGTAATTATGCCAAGCTTCTTTTCGGTTTTTATTTACAAGATTTATAAATATATTTGTTTATGTATAAGTACTTTATTTATGCACGACATACTATTGAATCGATGAGAATTTAATTTTAAATTTAAATTGTTTTCTTTTTGTTGTTGTTTATAGCATTGTCTACATGTAAAATTTTTACTAATGTTTTAATATCATTTTGCACATGTACGTATGTATGTATGTATATGCATTTGTTTGCGTACTCTTGCATTCATTTTGTGTTGCCTGCTAACATTTTCGTTTCGCAATTCGACTAATAAATAATTTAATGAACAATTTAATAAATATTTTTAAACATTAAAAAAATATATAAAGTTAACTATATAATTGCATGTACGAGTATTTAAAAGATGACGAAGATAGCTTAAAGAATACATATGTACGTAAGAGCAATGTGTGGCAAAATTGCCTGTCTAATGTGTTTGTTGTGTGTGTGTGGGTGTGTATGTATGTGAATGGGTTTGGTTGTGCATATATACAACATAAATAGTTATGTGTTACTAGAATATTCAATGCTTAATTTATTTAAAGCACAAAGGGTCTTATATAAATTCAAATATATTTTTCTCTTAAAAACTGCTTTAGAATATCAACAATGGGACATTTTTAACAAAACTGTTTTTTTTTTTGTAAATAATAAGAGTTTTTCTTATTTATGTATTGAAAGTTTTAACATTTGAAACAAAAAGTTATGCTTTACCTTTAATACAACAATTTTAATTTAAAACTCCTATACAGCTAATACATGCGATATTTTAGTGAAATATTAACGAATTTGCTTGACTAAGCAAAATAATAAAGTTATATTTATTCACTTAAATGAATATTCTGTTTTCTTTTGTAATGAATTATGCTACTTATGTTTTAATTGTTTCAGTTTTTGCTTCGTTATCGTTACCATGAAGTACGTAAAATAATGAGTGTTTCTTTTAAATATATACGATTTTTTTTTTATTTACAACGAGGTTATTAAATTTTAAAGCCTTTTGAGATTGAAAACATCTTTGTGTTTTCAATTTTCATCTATTTGAGTTTTAGTTTTACGTAATCGTTCGTGTTTGTTGTCCTTTGCTTATCTTATACCTTTTTGTAATCATTTATTTTTTCTTCTGCTTAGAATTGAAAATGTCATAAGCTCTGTGCTTGACCTATAAGCTCAGCAATTTCTTTGGATTTTTGCAATCTTTTCTAACGTTTCAATGCATTTTGCGTGTGCGATGAGGTTTTGTGTGAATTAATATCGAATTAAATGTATGTATGTATATTAGGAATGTCCTTAAAATATCAACATCTAAATTTTGAATGGGTCACCCCTTCATTTTGTTCTATATAAAAAATAAAGATATCGACGAAATTTTCAAAACTAAAGAAAAAAAAATAAATTAAATTTAGGGGTTGGCGCCGGGTTGGGTTGGTTTTGAAAAAAATTAAATTTTTTTAATCGCAAAAACTACACAAAAATTTGACCCTGAGCAGCTATTATATGTAGCTCAGCGAGTTTATGAATTTATATGACTAAGTTTCAAAAATATGTAAAATTTTTCAGATTTGAAGTAAAAACTTTTTCCAGTTTTTGCGATTTAAAAAAAAATTTATTTTGTACAAAATTTAAATGTTGATAGTTTAAGGGTTACCCTAATGTATTTATATGTTCTAAGTAAAATTTTATGTCTTTTGCGCTAGACTACTTTTAAATTACCTTAGCGTACTAAACTATTCCATAAATAATTTGATTAGTTATATGTTTTCAAAATATAAAACTATATAAAATTTATCAGAGTCTTTGGAGCACGACTTGAGGGAATTCCAATATTTTTATCTTTCAGAAATGGACACATGTAACAACATAAAAAATAAATCTTCTAGCTAATCGTAATTTTTTCAACAGATGGGAAAGTGAAATATATGAAACTGAAAAAGGAGTAGTAAAATAGGGGTCAGTAGTGACTAAAAAATGAAAATATAGGGAGATAGCCACGCGTGTAAAGCTATTATTCTTGTTGTCTTTTTTTGTATATAAAGCAGCAGAGTGTAAAAGTTCACGCAGGCCAACACTTGTGTAGCACTTGAAATCTTTCTTTAGATTTACTTTACCTACCCAGCGCCACATTAATCCACATTTCAAACTTCGTACATAAATTATGAAAATGCAGTTTTGTAGCTTATTAAATTTTAGTAGGTCAAAAAGCAAATTTCAAGACGCTTTAAAAACGCGTTGATTTTTAATAATTTTTTTGTCGATGGTGCTAGGCATTTTCTCCCGTTCAATCGAAATGCGCAACACCGTCAGCAAAAAAAAAAAATAAATAAACAGTAAACAAAAAACAAAAGAAAAATAGCCAAAACTAGTCAAAATGTCACTTAACTTAATCAACTGACCACAATATGACATGCACCTGCCACGAAAAAAAAACGTATGCCGGAGAAAAAGCTTTCTGAAGCCTTATAAATGTCTTATGCCATTAACGACCGAAATATGGCATGAGCTGTGTGTTCCGCGTCTACTAAAAGGGAGCGCACAGGGTAAAATATTTTTTAAAAGTCTTTTTAAAGCTTAGCATAATTTTTTATGGACTTGAGAAGCATTTGAAATCGTACCATATATTTTATGTGATAACAAGTGATCGCCACTGACATACGCACATAAACTAGCCACGACAAAAACTAAGGCTAAAGAAAAAACTTTCTGAAGCCTTATATAGATTTTATGCCTTTAACTACCAAAATTAAAGATCTATCTCATCCTCGCTGAAATTCATGCACTACCACGACCGAAATTTTAGCATACAGATAGAGCTTTCTTGTGGCTTTGAACAAATCATAGCCCGGTTTCTGGTCACCGCTGGGCATGGGTAACACTGTGCGGCGCAATTGCTTTAATACCGTAGCGGGAGTTACCGTGCCCACACCAATATATGAAAAGCGCCAGCGCTATTAACACCAATAAACACATAAGACACACGCACAATTCGCCTTAATTCTTTGAAAAATTACACGTTCTTTGTTTTAGCTTTTGAGTGGTGAGAATGAAAGAAACTGCATTTTGGAAAATTTAAAGCTTTTACTCAATGAGGAAAATATCGTGGCATTTATTGTATTCGTAGCAATTGAATTCGGTTGCCGGTACAAGAGTTGCTCAGCGCCGAAAATTAAAGAAATAATACACATGACACCACTGTATTGTGTATGACACTGCATGACGATGGGTACCGTGGTGACACTCAGATAGTGCCGTGTTCAAATCAGTACATTGCCCCATTGCGTTGAGTTAGTGCGCTGACACCACAGGTGGCGCCGGCGTTATTGAGTTAGCGCCATAAAAATTGCGCTATTACCCTTGGCTAGTAGCCGCTGTTTTATTTAGACCAGCTACGACTATAACATATACCATGGAAGAGAGGTTCCCGTATAGTTAACGAAAAAATGTATAATGCCAAATTAAGAGGATTGTCTGCAAAAAAAAAACTAAAAAAGGCAAAGGAAAAAATAAAAAGGACAAAAAGGGTAAAAAATGGAAAAAACTCGGTTTACAAAATTAAAACGAAAACTGTTGAGAGGCTCACAGGCCAACAAGCCTTTTAGGTGTTCAGCGCTTTTCAGACTTTCAGTAATAGCTGAATTGTATAGGTGAAAGCCTGAAAAGCTTGTTGTGAAGTTGTACTCTTAGGGAAAGAAACCAACAAAATGCTTAACAAAATAGGAATCCCGGTGCTTTCAAATTTTTTAATATAACTGACTACCATTTGACTTTTTTAAAGAAAAGAATTATATATAAAGTTCGATTTTAGTCCTACTAATTGGCAACTTGTGGATGTACAGTGCTAGTAGTTAGTGGAAAGCCTACAGTGGAGAGTTAACTCAGCATTCAACAGCCAAATATAAAATTTTGCAGTGAAAATATTTAGACTGGAAGAGAGGAAAGAAATACTAACAAAAATTTGAAAAAATACGTAGGGGCCAATCCATGTCAAATAGATCAATGGTAGAAATCGACCATTTTTGATTTGGCTGAATTCTGGTCATATAATAAAGTTCTGCCAAAGAAAAAAAAAATCGAAAGATAAATACGTCAAAATTTCCGGAATTTTGCAAGCATATTTTTGTTTTTATTGTCTCAAAAACTTTTATAGTTACAAAATCTGTTCTGGACTTGTTTTAAAGGTGATATTTGGAGATATTTAAAAATATTCAAACAAAAATCAAACAATAAAAAAATTACAGAACTTCGAAATTTTAAGAATCGTAAAAAGAAAAACTTATATAAATCTTTGCCTAATTTTATTCATACTCTCTAACTGCTTTGAAAAGATGCTGAAATCTTTAAGCACGAGTTTTTTAAATATGAAAAAAAATTTTGTGCGAACTCTAATTTAAAAATAAATTTGAATTAAATAAAAATGGTTTAACATATGTAGCTTTATTTAGGTTACATTTAGGTTTTTTTTTCATAGTTCAAAAATGCATATATTTATATATTTTAAAATACTCTTTTGAAAATTTCACGGTCTTATAGGATCAATTAGGGGTATTGTATAAAATTTTTTGTTGTCAAAAATGTACATATACAAGCTTTTGCTTATTTTTTTTATTTAAAAATTCTGTAATTTTTTTGTTTTTCGAATTTTTTTTTGTATATATTACCAAATATCACCTTTAAAATTTGTGAGATATTAAAAAAATTAACTTTAAAAATATCGAAAATTGTGAAATGTAGAATTGTGCAGAGTTTTCTAAAAAAATAAATTTTTTTCCTTTGGCATAACTTTGTTATTTGATCAAAGAAACGTTCATTCATGCAAATCAAAAATGGTCGATTCCAACCATTGGTCGATTTGACATGGATTGACTCATATATAGTTTTGCCTTTAGTCAAAAAGTGAAGAATCTTAACTCAAAATGGTTGGTTTTCAGTGCTTGACAAGAATTATGTATAATTATCTGATGTGTGGTGATAATTTTAAGTTTATGCGGTGTTTATAAGTATTTATTTAGCATTTTTCATATACTATTTGTATTATTATCTCTGATTTGGACGGGCGCAAAGGGAGTAAAAAAATGAAGTAAAATAATATTGTTGTATTGCAAATTATTTGTTGTAGCTTTTTGTAGAATAAAGCTGAGTATTTTATATGTATGTATTTTCTTTGGTTTTAGAAAGATTGTCTTCTCGGCAAAGCTGTGGAATTAAAGTAAGTAGCTTTTGTAAATATAGTTATACATAAATACATACAGATATTTTGTTTGTATAGAATAAACTCATTTAAAGCGCAAGAAAAAATATTTGCAAACGCTTATTTATTAAAAGTGAAAAAGCGATTTGTATGTTAGTTTAATTTATTTTGCTATAGTATAGCGCTTTTTCTTTCATTAAGTTTAATTTATATGTGCTTCAAGAATAAAACAAGCCATCGAAAGCAAAATATTTATAAATTTGTATTTACGTATTCAACGGTGGCCAAAGATTATGTATGTACTTATGCACTTTCACATACATACATATAGATAGATTTAGTTTTTTAGACACATAGATGTACATAAATACATACAGATACATATATGTGTATGTAGTAGGATTTGTAGATAGTGCATAGTTTTCGCTAAATAACAGTCGGTCAAAAATTTCTTTGAATTCTTTTTTCTCATTTTAGTTTTTCTATGTTTGCGGTGAATTTCATACGTACTTATGGTTTTCATTTATTCATAAGTGGTGTTTATCACAAGCTTAAAATTACAGTACATATATTACATACAGCGTTTATGTAGGTGTGAGTGAATGCATTGAATTTGATACGCTTTAGGGAAATTAAAAACCAAAATACATGAAATTTTGTATACCAATACATATTTATAAAAATTTGCCATGTACAAAATTATACAAGCATAAAATGATTGAAGGGCTATTCAGTATGTTGTGGAAATGGTTTTGGATTTGCAGTTGGAACTGCATTGGTTTTCACATTTTTCTTCATTTCAATGCCAGGTGGAAATAGAGCATTATACGTGGCGAACGCATTTACTACTGCGAGCTGACAGCGCATAATGGAAACCCTTATAAAAATCAAGCCCCCGAAATATATCATTGTCAGGAGTTTTTCTCTGAACGAAAGCTGAAGTATTGGAGCATAACAGGTATATAGCGTCAACGTGGGGTTACCCCAAGGACCCGTTCTCGAACCTCTCCTGTGGAACGTAATGTATGACGAGATTCTAAGCATTGATATGCCTCTTTGGACAAAAGTAATAGGATTCGCAGACGATATCAACGTACTAATAGAATCGAAGCATATACAGTGGCTTAAAGGATTGATCACGAGTTTATTTTTTTTACATATTCACATTGTTTTTCGAAAAATTTTGTTGTTATTTTTTATAAAGACATTGTCCAAGCTTTAGCAAATACCATACAAATAAAAGTTTTAAAATTTATATAAAATTTAGGAAAGTTCATAATATTTCCATAAAAATTCGGATTGCAAAAGCAGTCCCAAAAAAAATCTGAAAAATCAACGGGACTTTTCAGCGCATTGAAACTTGCACTTCATTGGACTAAAATTGTTGGCTACAAAACTGCATACCCAGAAATGCTCTAAATAGTCAAATTAAAAAGTTGGAAATTTTAATGAAAATTTATTGTATCTTCCTAAACTTTGAGGATTAAGGCCATGATCAAGACCTTTAGAAATAGCTTATCACAAAACAGAGGTGGCAGAAAGGCCTTGGAGATAATAAGAAACTAGATAAGATCAAAGCACGCAATAAAATAGTTTAGGGTCAATGAACCAGACGCGCCTGCAGTATGCTGATGAGAAAACAGGCAGTGCAAATAGCTATAGAATTAGACTACGAGGGGTATGTTATTGTCCGGCATTTGTCAGACTAAGACTGCAACCCTTCAGTTCTTCCACAGTTCAATCTCTTAGTGCCAGGAATTCCTCAACCAAAAAACTGTATGTAAGAGTTATGAACTGCATATCATGGGAATACCAAATATCTTCCAGATCGTGGCTGTATAGTTTAGGCGTTTAAAATCTGCTGGAAAATCTTCCAAAATTCTAGAGTGACCCGACTTCGTATCACTCCATTTGAACAACACATTTAATATAACAACTTGCCAGTTTTTTAGCAAGGTATCGAGGGATTTTGTTGGTGTCGAGGTTCAAACCCCATTATCGACTTGCACGCCACCCTTGGAACCTGTTCCAGCTTGTTTTTTTTTTAATGTAGATTTGCACACGAGCGGAAAGATCTTTTAATACAGTCTACAAAGAAATCTTATTGGAAAATCTTCAATGAAGAACTCATTTTGCGGACTACCGTATACTAATCCTTATTGGATGGACCTAGAAACAACTCGCTTAGGCAATACTGAACTATCCATTGGGAATAAAGAAATTAGGAGCCAAGCTATTCACCATTTTTCTGACCAACCAAAAATATGGAAAGTGGGTTAAATCCTATTTCATTATTCCGTAAAAAGCTTTGACTAAAATGTAACTGAATTATTGAGATTTCGCATCTGAACTTCATATACATACATATTTCTCCCAATAGTTGGCACTCAATTCAGTATTGTGAATGACTGCAAGTAAGTCTAGGAAGTCAGTGAAGTGGAGAACATATAAAAATTTCTAATTGCAGGATTCGCTATGCTCTATTTGCTTGGACACTCTGCTTAGCCAGTTCGCAATCTCAAGGGGCCAATGGCATTACGCTCTAATTAATAAAGTTAGATGAAGAGTTTGAGGTATGAGATAAAAGAGATATTCTCTTTAAACTCTTACATCAATAGTCCGGATATTTTGCATCTCCCTTTGGTCTGCCTGTGTTTTAAGTGTGCAAAAAGCTCCAGTGTTAGCTCCTTTTGGTATATATTTTTTTATTTTTATAAACGGCCTTTTTACGAACGAAAATGACACTGAAAATGGCACATTGCCGAAGCCAGTTTGTCTCCAAACCAAATTTGACAAGAGATCACAGAAACTCGTTCCAGAATACATCGCCTTTTTATAAAATGTTTGGCCAGTAAGGATTTTTATTCCAAAGCTCCCAAAGCACGTGTCAATCTTTTTTACCCCTTTCTTTATAACTAAAATAACTCTCTGTCCAACATTGAATTGGTGCAGCGGGTGATAGCGTCGCGCCCGAGTGCAGAGCTTTCTAAAGCTTTCCATATATTTTGTAGGAATATACAAAGAGCAAAAACTTTCTCTGGTCATCGCTGATATAAAATCTCTAGAAAGATTTAAGAAATTTCTGCCGCATGATCTTTTTTTCGTGAATGATAGAAGGCCCTTTTTATAACAGTAAGGATTTTTATTCTAAAGCTTCAAAGGCACGTGTCAAACTGTTTTACGCTTTCTTTAAAAGTAAAAGACTCTATGACTAACGTTGGCTTAGGGCGCTCAAAGGGCAAAGCTTTTAAAAGCTTTCCAGCTGCAAAGAGTAAAATTACTTCTATATCCATTACAGAATTGGACCAATGATGCTCAGATACTCAAAATTTATCCCGCGGGCGCTTTTATAAGCTTTGTGTAATTTTTTTCATAGGGTAAAATTTTTTCCCTTATTGTGGCAGGAATGGACACATGTATGGCCACACAAATTCGTACATAGTATGAACAGACAGGGATTCTTGGCAAAATGACAGCCTGATATCACAATAAACATATAACTTTTTTAATATTAATTTTAACATAAAACATAAAACTATGAAATAAATTTCTTGCATGAAAAGTATTTTGATGCATTTTTTGGTTTTTAATTTAGTAGGTACATGATTTTCATTTCTCTCTTTCTCAAATAAAAGCATTCATTTCAAAAATAGAAGCGTGCATTAATGCTTACTTTTTTGCTTTAGCTTTCGATTATATCTTTACAATACTGTTTGCCATGTGGTTGTTAGGTGTTTTATTTTTTCTCGAATAGTTTCCATTTCTTTCAGCGTATTATTTCAAAAGTAAAATTTCTAAAATAATGAGGAGTTGATATGTATTTGCTTTTTTGTTTACTGTTATTATTTCTTTTTGTATTTTTGTTGTATTTAGTTCATTTCCTTGTACTCGTAGTAAAATATTTTGTTTTCTTTCAACGTCAGTCGGCATATCAAAAAATATGTGCTTTGCGAAGCTAATGGCACTAATTTATATATTTGAAGGAAATAAATGTTAAAAATTCAGTTCTTACTGTTTTTTCAATACTTGATGAATAAATTTATAAGCCCGTTAAGAGGTGCAAAACTTTTTTTCCTTTACCCACAACATCTTTGCCTCTTGTGCAAATGCTATAGGTGATTAATTTTTATTGAAATTTTTAACTTTTGAAAGTTAAGTATTGAGAGTACGAAGGCAGCAGGCAGTTTATGGCGAAGAAGAGCCAAAGGAAAGAGAAAAACGGCACTATCTGCTAATTTCTAATGCACGTGGATCACTGACGATCAGATAAAGTTTTTACTTTCAGCGCGTCCGTATAGAATCGATATAAAACTCTAAAAAGCTTCTCCCATGGGATAAAGATTTATCGTGACCAAATTAGACTGGCGATGTGCACCGCGGGCAAAGCTCGCTCTTTTAGCCTTCTAAACATATTGTTTAGACGAGTACAGGGCGAAAACTCTAGTGCAAATCTACCTAAAACGCAGTTGGGCTTGCAGCAGCTTGCCAGATTTAAGAGCTTTTTAAAGCTTACCGCACATTTTGTTTAGACCTCTAAAGATACAAATTCTCTTTGCCTATTATTTTGTACACATATCACAAAATGCATGAAAAGCTTACAAAAAAAGCTCGCCATCCAGTGAAAGCTCTGTCTTACAGTTGTATTTCTTGAAAATCTTCTTAGTACATTTTTTATTGGTGCTAGTGTTAAAATGTTATGTCAGAAGCCTTACACATAGTCGGCCTAAAAAGATATGAAGCAGAAATAAATATTCAAATTGTTATAGAAAAGAACGAGAGCACATGTTCCCACAAAGGATGGATTTCGAGACTTGATGCCTATCTTCTTCTTCTCCCCATTTTCGACTGACGTTGTTTGTTTGATTTTCCGAGAATTTTTACCTATCTCAAAACTTTAGATGCTATTCTATTCCCATTTATTGTATTGAAGCAGTAAAGCTGTAAATATATGTATAACTAACTATATATTTACTTAATTTTTTCTTTTAATTATAACTTTTCTTCCACTACTTTGGTATCGTTCAGCGATTTGCGGACACATAATAAGAGTTTGAAATAAATTTCTCCGCTTAAATTTCTACTTTTACTTAAATTTAATTACAGTTGTTTGGTTTATTTATCAGTTTTTCGTTATTTTGCTACTTAACAAAATCATTTGCTGCTTATTAGCAATTACATTTTTTATAAGTATTTTGTTATTAAAATTAAATTTGTAATTTACACAGATTTAATTTTTTTTCAAATTTAAAAAAGGCAGTCAAAACTTTAATTTTTTTGTTTTGTTGTGTTTTGGTTTTTAATTAAATATAATCTTACGACGGGTTTTAACTACAATTTTCTAAGAGGTTTCTCCATTCGCTTTTATTTTAATTTAGAATGTGAACTGAACTTGCTTTTTTGGTCAGACAATTTTTGTGTTTGTTTATTTTTTTACTTTTGTTGGCGGCTTTGTGTTTTTGTTTTTTCGCTTAAATATACATTTTTGTGTTTTTTTTTATTGAGTTAAATAAATTTGTCTTTTCTTTAATTTTTATATCACTTTTTTATTTTGTTTGGTTTGTTTTCATCGCAAATTTTGCTGCCTAAGCCGTATGTATGCATATTGAAAAGCTTTCTACAAGTTGGTCTTTCTTTTGTTAATTTTATCACGTGATTAATTTCGTTTTTGTAATTTCGTGTATTTTGTATTTTCGAAATAGTACGTAATAAAAAAATAAATGAAAGAAAAAACAAACACATTTTGTAGCTAAACTGGGAACTGTCTAAACTCTCTTCCGCTTCGCTTTATACGAACATGTATTCGAAAAATCCGATTACGACTCCCAGCTGCAATCGCCGGAAATTTTTTTTGTGGCCCGTAAAACTGGATTTACATGAGGCGATTTTCTAGGTGATGCAATAAAAAATCGCTTGCCTCAAAGTATATAGCAAGTCCACTTTTGCAGGCAATTATCTACTGTCAAAAAATCGCCTCATGTTAAGGCAGTCTAAGAGTTGCTTTAGAAGAAGAAGTCAGAGTAATTTTGTTTGAGTAGCATCAGTATCTAGGCACTCATAGAGTCATTCTCTCCTATGTAAGCACATTCCACAAAGTGGAGATAAAGAGTTATTAAGTTGCGAAAAATCAGCCTTCACCTTGTGCTTCAGAAAGCTTAGCAATACCTTCACGCCGGCAAAGTGTTTTCCTTTGTCATTCTAAAAAAAGTGTGGATTAGAGAAATCTTTTACTCTAAAAGTGTTTACATAAATCTATAAAAAGCTTCAAAAACCTTTTCACTCGACATGTTTTGATCGAGACTGATATAGAGCAGCGATGGAGAGATGAGGATTTTGCTCTGCACGTGGCTAAACAAAATGTCTAGAAAGTAAAAACAAGCTCGGAAAAGGCGGTGTCCATTACCGATATCCGATCGGAACCCTTTTTAAATCATTTATGTTCATACAAACTCCACAAAAATCTTTAAAAAGCCTCCTCCGTGGGATATGTTTTTTGTATGCTTAAGAGCAGCGGCGGCCAGAGAGAGCTTTTACTATGTGAGCAGTCATATAAAGTCTTAAGTACAAAAAGTTTTGAAAAGCTTCCCTCGCGAGCTGTGTTTCAATCATCAGAGTTTAGGCAGAGCTTAAGAAAATTATGAAAAGAAAAATCTTACATAGTCTAAATTCCGACCATTAAATCAGTGACGCTATCTACTACATATTGGTAAAGGTCTCCTTTGTATAGCCTCATTCTCCATTCTGTGATCTTTACTACTTATTTCAGATGTTTTGATCGAGACTGATATAGAGCAGCTATGGAGAGATGAGGATTTTGCTCTGCACGTGGCTAAACAAAATGTCTAGAAAGTAAAAACAAGCTCGAAAAAAGGCGGTGTCCATTACCGATATCCGATCGGAACCCTTTTTAAATCATTTATGTTCATACAAAATCCACAAAAATCTTTAAAAAGCCTCCTCCGAGGGATATGTTTTGGTCGTGACTGCTTAAGAGAAGCGGCGGCCAGAGAGAGCTTTTACTATGTGAGCAGTCCTATAAAGTCTTAAGTACAAAAAGTTTTGAAAAGCTTCGCTCGCGAGCTGTGTTTCAATCATCAGAGTTTAGGCAGAGCTTAAGAGAATTATGAAAAGAAAAATCTTACAAAGTCTAAATTCCGACCATTAAATCAGTGACGCTATCTACTACATATTGGTAAAGGTCTCCTTTGTATAGCCTCATTCTCCATTCAGTGATCTTTACTACTTATTTCAGATAGAGCTTAATTAGAGTGAAATTTAGAATAGCTTTTAGAGCTTTCGAGAGAAAAAACTGATAGCCCTTCACTCAGAAAGAGTTGAGTAGGACAAACAACTATGAGAGACAAAATGACAACATCTTTCTTTACATGAAGAATGTTGAAAACATTTTTTTAGAATATTATAATGTTTCTTAAAACGTTCCCATATAAAAAAGATTACAATTGTACATTTTGTATTTAATTACTAAGGGCAGACTTCGTTCGAGTAAAATAGCAACTTTAGCAACAAATAAATAAAATGCTTCAAAAAGTGATGAATAAAAAACATAGACAAACGTAAATTTAAGCGTACAGGGAATTATAAATATTTTTTAGGTTTACAAATAAAAAATTAAAAGAACTAAGTAAAACTGCATTTCTCTCTCTCTCTCTCTTTCTCTAATATCTGAATTTACAAAAATGGTGTCGTCACAAAAGCTCTAAAAAGTAGTCATTTAAAAGAAAGCTTATATATCTATTTCAAAATGGCTATAATCATTGTATTCCCTTTATCAGTGCATGGTATTATTATTTGCATACGTCGTTTAAGATTTCCTTCTCATTTTCCCCTGTCTCCTGTGTCTACTATGATTCAATCCAATCGCTCTTGTCTCGCATAATTTGCTTACCTAGACCCCATTTATCTTTTCTTTATTTAATGCTATGAACTTTTTACTTCTAAATAATTTTACTAATTAAATTTTCTAATTCGCTGTGTATGTTGGTGTGGGTGAACGTGTCTGTGTGTGGGTTTGTAGAATTATGTATGTGTATGTGTAAGTGAATATATTAATTTATGCT
>NW_023458559.1:38984307-39019839 GCF_013731165.1 Rhagoletis pomonella | reverse complement strand
AGCATAAATTAATATATTCACTTACACATACACATACATAATTCTACGAATCCACACACAGACACTTTCACCCACACCAACATACACAGCGAATTAGAAAATTTAATTAGTAAAATTATTTAGAAGTAAAAAGTTCATAGCATTAAATAAAGAAAAGATAAATGGGGTCTAGGTACTCAAATTATGCGAGACAAGAGCGATTGGATTGAATCATAGTAGACACAGGAGACAAGGGGAAATGGGAAGGAAATCTTAAACAACGTATGCAAATAATTATACGATGCACTGATAAAGGGAATACAATGATTATAGCGATTTTTAAATAGATATATAAGCTTTCTTATAGTGTAAATGACTACTTTTTTGAGCTTTTGTGACGACACCTTTTTTGTAAATTCAGATATTAGAGAAAGAGAGAGAAATGAATTTTTACTTAGTTTATTTCAATCAAAGATTTTTGATATTTTAATTTTTTATTTGTAAACCTAAAAAATGTTTATAATTCCCTGTACGCTTAAATTTACGTTTGTCTACGTTTTTTAGTCATCACTTTTTTAAGCCTTGCTAAAGTTAATTTCATTTAGCTGTTGCTATATTACTCGAACGAAGTCTGCCCTTAGTAATTAAATACATAATGTACAATTGTAATTTTTTTTATTTGGGAACGTTTTAAGAAACATTATAATATTCTAAAAAAAATGTTTTCAACATTCTTCGTGTAAAGAAAGATGTTGTCATTTTGTCTCCCATAGTTAAGTATCTCCTACGAACAATGTATATAACTCAACTTTTTCTCAGTGAAGGGCTATCAGCTTTTTCTCTCGAAGGCTCTAAAAGCTATTCTAAATTTCACTCTAATTAAGCTCTATCTGAAATAAGAAGTAAAGATCACAGAATGGAGAATGAGGCTATGCAAAGGAGACCTTTACAAATATGTAGTAGAAAGCGTCACTGATTTAATGTCGGAATTTAGACTTTGTAAGATTTTTCTTTTCATAATTCTCCGGGCGATAAGAGAAAAAAGCAAGCTCTGCCTAAACTGTGATGATTGAAACACAGCTCGCGAGCGAAGCTTTTCACAACTTTTTGTACTTTAAGACTTTATATGACTGCTCACATAGTAAAAGCTCTCTGGCCGCCGCTGCTCTTAAGCAGTCACGACCAAAACATATCCCTCGGAGTAAGCTTTTTAAAGATTTTTGTATGAATACAACTGATTTAAAAAGGATTCATGTCGAGTGGAAAGCTTTTGAAGCTTTTTATAGATTTTATGTAAACACTTACAGAGTAAAAGTTTACTCTAATCCACACGTTTTTTTAGAACGACAAAGGACAACGCTTTGCCGGCGTGAAGATATTATTAAGCTTTCTGATGCACAAGGTGAAAGCTTATTTTCCCAAACTTAATATCTCTCTATCTCCACTTTGTGGAATGTACTTACATAGTTGAGAATGACTCTATCGGCTAAAATCTATCGTAATATATCGTCCATAAAATGTTCAATAGGCGAGAATTTTGGTTCTCGATGCTGCTGGGAAAGTTTTGGTACAATATTGGGTAAATTTAGAGAACAAGCTCGAACTTCCAAGAGAGGTTCGAGCTCGCTTTCGGAAAGTACGAGATCATTAAGCTCTAGGAAAGCCGCATAAAGCAGGACATGACTTTTATGAGTGCCTACATACTGATGCTACTCAAACAAAATTACTCTGACTTCTTCTTCTAAAACAACTCTTAGACTGCCTTTACATGAGGCGATTTTTTGACAGTCGATAATCGCCTGCAAAAGTGGACTTTCTGTCTATTTTGAGGCAAGCGATTTTATAATAACCATTTACACGAGCGGTTTTTCGTGAGCAATGTTGAATCACCTAGAAAATCGCCTCATGTAAATCCAGTTTTACGGGCCATAAAAAAGGTTTCCGGCGATTGCGGCTGGGAGTCCTAATCGGATTTATTGAATACATGTTCGTATAAAGCGAAGCGAAAGAGAGTTTAGACAGTTCCCAGTTTAGCTACAAAATATGTGTTTTTTTTCTTTCATTTATTTTTTATTACGTACTATTTCGAAAATACAAATTACACGAAGTTACAAAAACGAAATCAATCACGTGATAAAATTAACAAAAGAAAGACCAACTTGTAGAAAGCTTTTCAATATGCATACATACGGCTTAGGCAGCAAAATTTGCGATGAAAACAAACAAAACAAAATAAAAAAGTGATATAAAAATTAAAGAAAAGACAAATTTATTTAACTCAATAAAAAAAAATACAAAAATGTATATTTAAGCGAAAACCAAAAACACAAAGCCGCCAACAAAAGCAAAAAAATAAACAAACACAAAAATTGTCTGATCAAAAAAGCAAGTTCAGTTCACATTCTAAATTTAAATAAAAGCGAATGGAGAAACCACTTAGAAAATTGTAGTTAAAACCCGTCGTAAGATTATATTTAATTAAAAACACAACAAAATAAAAAAACTAAAGTTTTGACTGCCTTTTTTAAATTTGAAAAAAATAAATAAATCCGTGTAAATTACAAATTTAATTTTAAAAACAAAATACTTATATAAAATGTAATTGCTAATAAGCAGCAAATGATTTTGTTAAGTAGTAAAATAACGAAAAACTGATAAATAAACAAAACAACTGTAATTAAATTTAAGTAAAAGTAAAAATTTAAGCGGAAAAATTTATTTCAAACTCTTATTTTGTGTCCGCAAATCGCTGAACGATACCAAAGTAGTGGAAGTTATAATTAAAATAAAAAGTCAAGTAAATATATAGTTAGTTATACATATATTTACAGCTTTACTGCTTCAATACAATAAATGGGAATAGAATAGCAACTTAAATTTTGAGATAAGTAAAGTACTTGGAAAATCAAAAAACCAACGTCAGTCGAAAATGGGGAGAATAAGAAGAGAGGCATCAAGTCTCGAAAGCCATCTTTTGTGGAAACATGTGCTCTCGTTCTTTTTTATAACAATTTGAATATTGTTTTTTGCTTCATATATTTTTTAGCTCGACTATGTGTAAGGCTTCTAAAATAACATTTTAACACTAGCACCAATAAAAAATTTACTAAGAAGATTTTCAAGAAATCAAACTATAAGACAGAGCTTTCACTGTATGGCGAGCTTTTTTAAGCTTTTCATGCATTTTGTGATATGTATACAAAATAAAAGGCAAAGAGAGTTTGTATCTTTAGATGTCTAAACAAAATGTACGGTAAGCTTTAAAAAGCTCTTAAATCTGGCAAGCTGTTGCAAGCCCAACTGCGTTTTAGGTAGATTTGCACTAGGCAATAAGTTCCTCTATTCATAACAAGTATTTATAATCATTCAAAAAAAAGTTCAAGCAGTCAGCACCAGTTAGTGACGATACTAGAGAGCTGTTATCAATATGAAAGCTTAATAAAGCTTTGATGGTGTAGTGCAGACTGATCTACAACGATGATGGGCACCACCCCGCCAGGGTGCAATACTTTCGAAGCTTTCTATAAATTTTTAATAAACATGCGTAGAGCAAAAGCTCTAGCCGCCCTTTACTGATCTGCATGAGTGATGCTCAAAACAACGCGCGCGTGCAGAAATCTTTAAAGCGTTCTGTATATTTTGTATGGCACGCATAGAGTAAAAGCTCTCTCTGAGCTTTAGTTATCTACATCAACGCTGGGTGTAGAAAGCTTTTACTCTACACACAACTATGCAAAATGTACGCCGGCAGCGCGAGGTCGCCTATCGTCGGTTTAAATTAGAGATGGGCCAAAGGAGTTTTCGCCCTGTACGCGTCTAAACAATATGTTAAGAAGGCTAAAATAGCTTTGCCCGCGGTGCACATCGCCAGTCTAATTTGGTCACGATCAATCTTTATCCCATGGGAGAAGCTTTTTAGAGCTTTATATCGATTCTATACGGACGCGCTGAGAATAAAAACTCTATCTGATCGTCAATGATCCACATACATTAGAAATTAGCAGATAGTGCCTTTTCTCTCTTTCCTTTGGCTCTTCTTCGCCATAAACGGCTGCCTTCGTACTCTCAATACTTAATTTTCAAAAGTTAAAAATTTCAATAAAAATTCATCACCCATAGCATTTGCGCAAGAGGCAAACATGTGGGTAAAGGAAAAAAAAGTATTGCAGTTCTTAACGGGCTTATAAATTTATTCCTCAAGTATTGAAAAAACAGTAAGAAGTGAATTTTTAACATTTATTTCTTTCAAATATATAAATTAGTGTCATTAGCTTCGCAAAGCACATATTTTCATATGCCGACTGACGTTGAAAGAAAACAAAAAATTTTACTACGAGTACAAGGAAATGCACTAAATACAACAAAAAACTTTACAAAAATAAATAATTACAGTAAACAAAAAAGCAAATACATATCAACTCCCCATTATTTTAGAAATTTTACTTTTGAAATACTACGCTGAAAGAAATGGAAACCATTCGAGAAAAAATAAGACACCTAACAACCACATGGCAAACAGTATTCTAAAAATATAATCGAAAGCTAAAGCAAAAAAGTAAGCATTATGCACGCTTCTATTTTTGAAATGAATGCTTTTATTTGAGAAAGAAAGAAATGAAAATCATGTACCTACTAAATTAAAAACCAAAAAAATTCATCAAAATACTTTTTATGCAAGAAATTTATTTCATAGTTTTTTGTTTTTTTTTTAATTAATATTAAAAAAGTTATCTGTTTATTTTCATGTCATGCTGTCCTTCATACGATGTACGAACATGTGACGAATAGATAGCGCAATTAGTAATGATTATCGAGAATTTAAACCTGTGGCCATACATGTGTCCAATCCTGCCGCAATTAGGGAAAAATTTTACCCTATGAAAAAAATAACACAAAGCCTTTAAATTTTGAGCATCTGAGCATCAATGGTCCAATTCTGTAATGGGCATAGAAGGACTTTTACTCTTTGCAGCTAGAAAGCTTTCAAAAGCTCCGCACTCGGGCAAGACGTTTAACCATCACCGCTCTAATCCAATGTTAGCCTAAGAGTTCTTTACTTGTACAGAAAGCTTAAGAAAGTTCGACACGTGTCTTTGAAGCTTTGGAATAAAAATCCTCTCTGTCCAACACTGTTATAAAAAAGCCTTCTATCATTCGCAAAAAAAATATCCTGTCAGAGAAATTTCTTAAAACTTTCTAGATATTTTATATCAGCGATGACCAGAGAAAATATTTTACTCTTTACATGTTCGTACAAAATACATATATGGAAAGCTTTGAAAAGCTCTGCACTCGTGCGCGACGCTACTCCCGCTGATCTAATTCAATATTGGACAGAGAGTTCTTTTACTTGTAAAGAAAGCGGTAAAAAACATTGACACGTGCTTTAGGAGCTTTGGAATAAGAATCCTTACTGGCCAAAAATTTTATAAAAAGGCGATGTATTCTGGAACGAGTTTTCGTGATCTCTTGTCAAATTTGGTTTGGAGACAAAGTGGTTTCGGCAATGTGCTATCTTCAGTGTCATTTTCGTTCGTAAAAAGGCCTTTTATTATACACGATAAAAAAATATATACCAAAAAGAGCTAACACTGGAGCTTTTTGCACACATAAAACACGAGCAGACCAAAGGGAGATGCAAGCTATCCGGACTGTTGATGTAAGAGTTTAAAGAGAATATCTCTTTTACCTTTTACCTGAAACTCTTCATCTAACTTTAGTAATTAGAGAGTAATGCCATTGGCCCCTTGAGATTGCGAACTGGCTAGGCAGAGTGTCCAAGCAAATAGAGCATAGCGATCCTGCAATTAGAAATTTCGATGTTCTTCACTTCACTGACTTCCTAGACTTACTTGCAGTCATTCACAATACTGAATGGAGTGCCAACTATTAGGAGAAATATATATGTATATGAAGTTCAGATGCGAAATCTCAATAATTCAGTTGCATTTTAGTCAAAGCTTTTCAGGGAATAATGAAATAGGATTTAACCCACTTTCCATCTCCATGCTCCATGCTCCAATACTTCAGCTTTCGTTCAGAGAAGAAACTCCTGACAATGATTTAATTCAGGGTCTCCATTTTTATAAGGGTTTCCATTATGCGCTGTCAGCTCGCAGTGTTAAATGCGTTTTCCACGTCTAATGCCGCATTTTCACTAGACACTGACATTAGGAAAAATGTGGATACGAATTAAATAACAATTTTTCCTAATGCCGGATTTACCCTAGGCATACAATTACACAACATTTTAATGACAAAATTGGCCATTAAAAAATACCTGTGCCATTGTGTTAAGGAAAATTGTCCTAAATTCGTTTCCACTTGACATTTTTTAAATGGCACACATTTTTCATTTAATCCAGCATAACGTTAGAACAGCTGAAACTTTTACTTCTGAGGCATAGCTATATTACAAAGCCCCTCAAATGAGAATTTAATCAGTTTTAGGCAATTTCAAGCGTTAGGTCTATATCTTCTTGTATAATTTTGTACATGGCAAATTTAATTTCTGCAAATTTTTATAAATATGTATTGGTATACCAAATTTCATGTATTTTGGTTTTTAATTTTTTAATTGCCTTAAAACGTATAAATATCAATGCATTCACGCCTACATAAACGCTGTATGTAATATATGTACTGTAATTTTAAGCTTGTGATAAACACCACTTATGAACAAATGAAAACCATAAGTACGTATGAAATTCACCGCAAACATAAAAACTAAAATGAGAAAAAAGAATTCAAAGAAATTTTTGACCGACTGTTATTTAGCGAAAACTATATGCACTATCTACAAATCCTACTACATATATGTATGTATCTGTATGTATTTATGTACATCTATGTGTCTAAAAAACTAAATCTGTCTATATGTATGTAAAAGTGCATAAGTACATACATAATCTTTGGCCACCGTTGAATACATAAATACAAATTTATAAATATTTTGCTTTCGATGGCTTGTTTTTTTGAAGCACATATAAATTAAACTTAATGAAAGAAAAAGCGCTTTACTATAGCAAAATAAATTAAACTATACATACAAATCGCTTTTTCACTTTTATTAAATAAGCGTTTGCAAATATTTTTTCTTGCGCTTTAAATGAGTTTATTCTACACAAACAAAAACTCTGCATGTATTTATGTATAACTATATTTACAAAAGCTACTTACTTTAATTCCACAGCTTTGCCGAAAAGACAATCTTTCTAAAACCAAAGAAAATACATATAAAATGCTCAGCTTTATATTTGTAAAGCTACAACAAATAATTTGCAATACAAGATTTTTATTTTACTTCATTTTTTTTTACTCCCTTTGCGCCCGTCCAAATCAGAGATAATAATACAGATAGTATATGAAAAATGCTAAATAAATACTTATCAACACCGCATAAACTTAAAATTATCACCACACATCAGCCGTTACACTGCTCACAGCGACTCAAATAATTATACATAATTCTAGTCAAGCATTGAAAACCAACCATTTTGCGTTAAGATTCTTGACTTTTTGACTAAAGGCAAAACTATATATGGGTCAATCCATGTCAAATCGACCAATGGTTGGAATCGACCATTTTTGATTTGCATGAATGAACGTTTCTTTGATCATATAAAAAAGTTCTGCCAAAGGAAAAAAATTATTTTTTTTTCGAAAGCTTAGCAAAATTCTACATTTCACAATTTTCGGTATTTTTAAAGTTAATTTTTTTAATATCTCAAAAACTTTAAAGGTGATATTTGGTAATATATAAAAAAATTCGAAAAACAAAAAAATTTATCTAAAGACCATGAAATTTTCAAAAGGGTGTTTTTTAAAAGATATGCATTTTTGAACTATGAAAAAAAATTGTGTAACCCAAACAAAGCTACACATGTTAAACAATTTTTATTTAATTCAAATTTATTTTTAAATTAGAGTTCGCACAAATTTTTTTTTTTCAAAGTTCAAAAATTCATATTTAAAAAACTCGTACTTAAAAATTTCAGCATCTTTTTAAATCAGTTAGAGAGTATGAATAAAATTTAGCCAAAGATTTACATATATAAGTTTTTCTTTTTATGATTTTTTAAATTACGAAATTCTGTAATTTTTTTATTGTTCGATATCTGCAAATATCACGTTTAAAACGAGTCCAGAACAATTTTTGTAACCATAATAGTTTTTGAGATATTAAAAACGAAAATATGCTTGCAAAATCCCGGAAATTGTGACATATTTATCTTTCGATTTTTTTTCCTTTGGCAGAACTTTATTATATGATAAAAGAAAAGATCTGACCGGAATTCAGCCAAATTAAAATGTGGTCGATTTCTACCATTGATCCATTTGACATGGATTGACCCATACGTATTTTTTTAACTTTTTGTTAGTATTTTTTTTTTCTCTCCTCCAGTCTGAATATTTTCACTGCAAAATTTTACATTTGGCTGTTGAATGCTGAGTTAACTCTCCACTGTAGGCTTTCCACTAACTACTAACACTCTACATCCACAAGTTGCCAATTGGTAGGATTAAAATCGAACTATATATAATTCTTTTCTTTAAAAAAGTCAAAAAGTAGTCAGTTATATTAAAAAATTTGAAAGCACCGGGATTCCTGGTTTGTTGAGCAATTTGTTGGTTTCAATCCCTAATAGTACAACTTCACAACAAGCTTTTCAGGGGTCGGCGCTTTTCGGGCTTTCAGCAACACAATTCAGCTATTACTGAAAGCCTGAAAAGCGCTGAATGGCTGAAAAGCTTGTTGGCCGGTGATCCGCTTAACATTTCATAGTAGTTTTGCTTTTCGTTTTCATTTTGGAAAGCGCTCTTTTCATTTTTTTACCCTTTTGTTCTTTTTATTTTCTCCTTTTTACCTTGCCCTTTTTAGTTTTCTTTCCGTTGTCCTCTTAGCTCTCCTTTATTTCCACTTTTCTTATCTTCTTGTTTCTGCAGAAAATCCGCTTAATTTGGCATTCTGCATTTTTTCGTTAACTATACAGGAACCTAACTAACTCTCTGCCATGGGATATGTTTTAGTCGTAGCTGGTCAAAATAAAAAACCGGCGACTATCCATGGGTAATGGCGCAATTTTTATGGCGCTAACTCAATACGCCGGCGTCACCTGTTGTGTCAGCGCACTAACTCAGTGCAATGGGGCAGTGTACTGTACACGGCACTATCTGAATGTCACCACTGTACCCATCGTCAAGCACTGTCATACACAATACAGTGGTGTCATGTCTATTATTTTTTTAATTTTCGGCGCTGAGCAACTCTTGTACCGGCAACCGAATTTAATTGTAAATTTAACAGTAAATGCCACGATATTTTCCTCATTCTTGAGTAAAAGCTTTAAATTTGCCAAAGTGCAAAGTTTCTTTCATTCTCACCACTCAAAAGCTAAAACAAAGTACGTGTAATTTTTCAAAGATTTAAGGCGAATTGTGTGTGTGTCTCATGTGTTTCTTGGTGTTAATGGCGCTGGCGCTTTTCATATATTGGCGTTGGCGCGGTAACTCCCGCTACGGTGTTAACGCAATTGCGCCGCGCAGCACAGTGTTACCCATGCCCAGCGGCGACCATAAAAAGCATTTAACCAGTGCGTGCCCATATAAGGTAAACAAAAGCTTTAAAAGGCTTCACCCGAGCTATGATTTGTTTAAAGCTACAAGAAAGCTCTATCTGTATGCTAAAATTTCGGTCGTAGTAGTGCATGGATTTCAGCGAGGATGTGATAGATCTTTAACTCAAAGAACGTCCGAAAAAAATTTATGCAAAGCTTTAAAAAGCTTCTCAAGCAAGATTTCACTCTGAGCCCGCCCTTTTAATATAAGCAGAAAACACAAGACAAGCCATATTTTGGTCGTTAATGGCATAAGAAATTTATAAGGCTTCAGAAAGCTTTTTCTTCGGCATAGGTTTTTTTCGTGGCCGGTTCATGTACTCCTGTGGTCAGTTGATTAAGTTAAGTGACATTTTGACTAGTTTTGGCTATTTTTCTTTTGTTTTTTTTTACTGTTTTTTTTTGCTGACGGTGTTATGCATTTTCTTCCAAATAAAATATGCTCCGCAATTTCGTTTGTGTGGGAGAAAATACCTACCACCATCAGCAAAAAAATTATTAAAAATCAACGCGTTTTTCAAGCGTCTTGAAATTTGCTTTTTGACCTACTAAAATTTAATAAGCTACAAAACTGCATTTTCATAATTTTTGTACGAAGTTTGAAATGCGGATTTATGTGGCGCTGGTTAGGTAAAGTAAATCTAAAGTAAGATTTCAAGTGCTACACAAGTGTTGGCCTACGTAAACTTTAACACTCTGCTGCTTTATATACAAAAAAAGACACAAAGCATAAAAGCTTAACACACGTGGCTATCTCCCTATACATATTTTTGTGTCGCATTTTTTTCTGTATTTCTTAAGTCATTACTGACCCCTGCTTTACTACTCCTTTTTCAGTTTCATATATTTCACTTTACCATCGAGCTTTTCAATTTCCATGTTCGTCGCTACCTTACTCTTTGATGGAATTACCTAGCTACTTGAGAACAACTCCTTCTTCTTTGCGTTAAGTATAGCTAACATAGCAGTGATGATTGGAGAGACCTTTTTTATGCGAGAATTTATAATATCTATAGAAAGCTCCAAAAAACTTCTCCCGCGGGGTATGTTGTGATCGTGATCATTACTTACGACCTCTGTTTTAAATAAAGAAGTTTTCGTGTATCACAAATCTTCATCAGAATGAGATAAAAATAGTAAGTTCAGTCATGACCACAGGAAAAGCTTTTTGAACCTTTCTGTAGACTTTAACTGATTATCACTGGGTTAGTTTTAAGCTCATAGAGTAAAAGCTCCCTCTTGCCAACACTGATCAACATGCCAGGAAACGTCAAGTCTCTCATTTCTCCCAAAAAAATTTGTTTGTTTACTTACTTAAAGCTTGAAGCCAAGGCAAAATCAGATGTACAATTCGTGGAAACTCGTAAAATTTGTTCTCGCTCTCTTGAATATGTCTATTAAAAAATTACCCTTAGCTAGAAGATATATTTTTTATGTTACATGTGTCCATTTTTGAAAGATAAAAATATGGGAGTTCTCTCAAGTCGAGCTCCAAGGACTCTGATAAATTTTATATAGTTTATATAACTAATCAAATTATTTATGGAATAATTTAATACGATAAGGTAATTTAAAAGTAGTCTAGCGCAAAAGACATACAATTTTACTTAGAACATATAAATACATTAGAGCAACCCTTAAAATATCAACATTTAAATTTTGTACAAAATAAAGGCAACCACGAAAAATTCAAAATTTTAAACTCATTTTTAGGATTCGCTACCAGGGTTTGAAAAATTTAAATTTTTTTAAATTGCAAAAATTGGAAAAAAATTGTTACTTCAAATCTGAAAAATTTTACATATTTTTGAAACTTATTCATATAAATTCCTAAACTCGCTGAGTTATATGTAGCTGCTCAGAGTTAAATTTTTGTGGAGTTTTTGCGAGTAAAAAAATTCATTTTTTCTCGAAACGTGGCGCCAACCCCTAAATTTCATTTTTTTTTTTTAATTTTGAAATGTTCGTCAATATCTTTATTTTTTTCAAAATTTAGATGTTGATATTTTAAGGACATTCCTAATATACACACATACGTTTAATTCGATATTAATTCATCCAAAACCTCATCGCACACGCAAAATGCATTGAAACGTTAGAAAAGATTACGAAAATCCAAAGAAATTGCTGAGCTTATGGGTCAAGCACAGAGCTTATGACATTTTCAATTCTAAGAAGAAAAAAAAATTATTACAAAAAGGCATAAGATAAGCAAAGAACAACAAACACGAACGATTACGTAAAACTAAAACTCAAATAGAAGAAAATTGAAAACCCAAAGGTGTTTTCAATCTCAAAAGGCTTTAAAATTTAAAAACCTCGTTGTAAATAAAAAAATCGTATATATTTAAAAGAAACACTCATTATTTTACGTACTTCATGTTAACGATAACGAAGCAAAAACTGAAACAATTAAAAATAAGTAGCATAATTCATTACAAAAGAAACCAGAATATTCACTTAAGTGAATAAATATAAATTTATTATTTTGCTTAGTCAAGCGAATTCGTTAATATTTCACTAAAGTATCGCATGTATTAGCTGTATGGGAGTTTTAAATTAAAATTGTTGTATTAAAGGTAAAGCATAATTTTTTGTTTCAAATGTTAAAATTTTCAATACATAAATAATAAAAACTTTTATTATTTACAAAAAAAACAGGTTTGTTAAAAATGCCCCATTGTTGATATTCTAAAGCAGTTTTTAAGAGAAAAATATATTTGAATTTATATAAGACCCTTTGTGCTTTAAATAAATTAAGCATTGAATATTCTAGTAACACATAATTACATATTTATGTTGTATATATGCACAACCAAACCCTTCCACATACATACACACCCACACACATACACAACAACAACATTAGACAGGCAATTTTGCCACACATTGCTCTTTCGTATGTATTCTTTAAGCTATCTTCGTCATTTTTTAAATACTCGTATATGCAATTATGTAGTTAATTTTATATATATTTTTTTAATGTTTAAAAATATTTATTAAATTGTTCATTAAATTATTTATTAGTCGAATTGCGAACGAATGTTAGCAGGCACAACAAAATGAATGCAAGAGAACGCAAACAAATGCATATACATACATACATACGTACATGTGCAAAATGATATTAAAACATTAGTAAAAATTATACATGTAGACAATGCTATAAACAAAACAAAAAACCAATTTAAATTTAAAATTAAATTCTCATCGATTCAATAGTATGTCGTGCATAAATAAAGTACTAATACAAAAAAAAATTATATTTATAAATCTTGTAAATAGAAACCGAAAAGAAGCTTGGCATAATTACAAAAAAAAACACATATTAATTTAAACAAAAAAATATATGAATGATTAATTAATATGGAAAAAATTAAAAATAAAATCGTCTCAATCCAAAAAAAAGTATCACAAAACTGTGGCTTTCATTTATTTTGTACTAGCCGGCCTGAATGTGTACATAAGTATTCATGTACATGTATGCATTTGGAGCAAGCAGGTGACAACCCTATTCAACAAGCCAAGCCCCTTCTTTTAACATGTAATATTTGTAATGCGTAGTACGAACCTTATTTAAAAAAAAAAATAAAACCCTGAAGGCCAAGTCCTTTTATTTGACAACTCACTTTTTAGTCCAACGAACAGCCCACATCCTATACTTACAGGTGGCAACCCTCTTCGAAGAAATAAAGCCTTATCTGAAGACCAAGCTCTTTCATTGGAACCACATTTTTTATAATTGAATGAGCTGTGTAAATCTGATGTGATTGTGTGTGTAAAATGCCTTCATGTATTATATGTAACGTAGTAATTTTCAAAAAGGTGGCAACCCCCTAAAAAATAAAAGCTTATTGCACATCCGGAGACCATGTCCTTTCACTTGGTACCCCACTTTTTAGTCCAGCGAACGGTGAAGATCTTATAATTTTTAAAAAGTTGGTAACCCTACTAAAAAAACACATTACTGAACATCCAGAGGCCAAGCCCTTGCATTTGAGATCTCATGCTTTGAAACTTGATAAACAGATCTTATAATTTGTATATAGGTTTCAACCCTATAGAAATTCGCAGTACTAAAGATGATACCCCTATAGATGTCGATTATACTAAACAAACTCTCGTGCAAAATAGTAATTTTTAAATAGGTGGCAACCCTACGCAAAAAAATAAAAGTTTATGTACATGCAAAGACCATGTCCTTTCACTTAGTATCTCATTTCGTTATCTAACGTTATCTTGCAATTTTTAACAGTTGGCAACCCTACTAAAAAAAAAAAATACATTATTGCACATCTAGAGATTTGGCGTATTGGTCTATGGTAGATTTGCCAGGTCTAAAACCACACTGATAAGTTCGAATCAGTTCGTTGACCGTGGGCTGCAGTCTTTCAAACAATACAGTCGATAAGACCTTGTAACTTATGCTTAGAAGGCTGATCCCGCGGTAGTTGGTTCGAATGGCGGGGTCACCTCTCTTGTGGATTGGGCAGAGCACATTTAAATTCCAGTCGTCGGGCATGCTCAACTCCTCGCCGCTGTATTTGAATAGCTCAGCTGGCAGGCTGTCAACTCCAGCAGCTTTATTGTTTTTCAAGCGCGTTATCGCTATTCGTACCTCATCACAGTCTGGTGCTGGAACATCGACTCCGTTATCATGGACTGTGGACTAGGCTTCGTCTTTTCCACAGATTTTAGTGCTCGCACTCACGAATTTCGGCCGGTCTCTTCTTATTGCGGCAAATACGTATCGCTTCCCTCTTCAGTTCCCTATAACGATGTCACGTAGCTCGCGTTCTGCCCGATCGCAGCGTGGCTCTATATGTGCCATAGTTTTCTCTGCAGCTTCTGAAATCTGACTATTTCTTCAGCAGCGATACTTAATGGGCGGAAAATGTGGTTTCACTGCTCGGATATATCGGTTTGTTGGAGAGTGCTCTCTGAGAGCAGGTGTGGGAGTCGAGTGGCGAATGCATTGGTCGTCTGTTGTGATTGCAGCTTTTCGACGTTGAGCTTTCCTTGAACATTTTTTGATGCACAGAGACGGGTGTGTATCTTGGCTGCAACAAGATAGTAGCCCGACTCGATGGTTGGCCCTCAGAGTGTACGTACGTCTAAAACACTGGAAGCATGCCTTCCGCCTAACTATTACAACATAATCGATTTGGTTTCTCTTTTTTCTATCTGGCGACAGCCAAGTAGCTTGATGGATCTTTTTCAAATTTTTGTATGTTTCAGGCCCGGCGAAGTCGATTAGCCTCAGTCCATTATGGGACGTTTCATCGTGGACGCTGAATTTTCCGACAGTGGTGCCAAAGATTCCTTACCTTGCCCACATTGGTATTGAAATCGCCAAGCACGGAGGTAACGCTCGTATGTACGCTCCAAGCGCCCACAAAAAAGATCCTTGAACGCCTCGTCCTTCTATTCCGGCGGGGCATAGACACAAATGAGCGAGATATTGGCTAGACGCTCGTCCACCGAGGTGAGCGACAGTACTCGGCGACGGAGTCTCTCTTCCACCAACTGAATTTGCGCTCTTTTGCGCAGCAGCTTCGGTAGACGTCGCAAGACCCTAGACATTTTTTGCCTTTCGCCATCCAAGGCAATTCTTGGGTGGCGGTGATGTCAGCTTTTGTCCTTATGAGGACATCAATCACCCGGGCAGACGTGCCTTCCCTATTAAGGTTCCGAACATTCCAGGTGTATGCCCTCAAATCGTAGTACTTTAAACTTTTTATGAATGTTACCACCTAACTTTGGACCACGTCAACCGATTTCGATAATTCTTTTTCTTTCGGAAAAGTAGTGTCTAATTTTGTTTAGATCCGATCATTGGATCATGAAGGAATTAACGCAACTCCTAAATTTGTATATGAGAATTGAAGTCGGTTGTGTTTTCTGCTTAAAAATTACTTGTTGATTTCTGCATTTATTTACGTACTAGATACATACATATGTACATTAGACTGCATCACCAAAAAAATTTGCGGTTTTTCCGCCGGGATTACAAAATTTATTATATTTTAAGACGTCCACCAAAATATTTCGGAAAAATATTAAGATTTACGTGAGCTGGACCGATTTGAAAATACCTCCAAAAATGGAGTTCTTTATGAATAAAAATAGTTTCTTAAAGAACTTTCCCTCAGATGGCAAAACGGTTTAAGCTTAAAAAATTTGCATGAAAATATTAAAAAAAAATTTTAACAAATGTTGAACAGAATCGTAATATTGAGATAGGTTTTATAATTCCAATGGAAAAACAGTACCGCTTTTTTTTTTTTTTTTTTTGTGTATGGGGAGTGATGCAGTCTAATGTACATACATGTTCTGACAACTTCTGGTTATTAAAAATTTTTATCTTAGCCCAGTAAACGCACATGCCAATCATTGCATTCCCGCCAAATTTAACGGTTTCCTCAAAAAAAAAAACACATGTTCCCCTACATTTAAGTCAACTCAAGTCAAGTTATTGAAATAATTAAGGTCAGCAACCGCATTTCAGGGGTAGAAACCTTTGATGAAATAGAGTACAAAAACCAAAAGGCAACAAACGGTGGACAACAGGTTCAAAGAGTTCAGCGGCAAGAGCACAAACACCAAGCAACATCCGCCCTTGTGGCCCGTGTTGCAGCCGTTACGAATGCGGCGACCTTTAATTGGAACGCGACGCGACGCGACAATGAGCGCTCAATGTGCTCACAGAACGACAAGTGCAATGCGGCTGCGCGACTGCAACTGTGCCGGCTACTTGCTGAATTTGTCTGGCTGTTTTGACTTGAGCAGCAAACAACCTGTCTCGCATATGTACATACTTATATGTACATACATATGTAGTTGGCAACGACTGCCTGCCGTGCTGTCTACCTTTACTGTGCAGTTGTTATAACTTCTCTTGATCATATCCACTTATGTGTGTATATTTTTTAGTGTTATAACTTTTCTGTATTTCTTCTTCCTTATGTATATGTATATGTATGTGGTTCCCTATTCTTGTTGTTCAAGTGCACCTGCTTGCGGCGCGAGCTAACATTAATCTGAATGCGTCAAGTGGCAGTTGAATTTCTAAGCCGGGTATTCGGTATTCGGCATTTGGCATTATTATTTACAATAATGGTGATCAAGAGTAGTTTTTGTGCAGAGGAGCTATAATTTTGGTTTAACTTAGGCCCTTATACTGGTTACACACTAATGTATGTACATATAAAAAAAAAAAACATGATTTCCTACGAGTACTTTTCTAGATCTTGACTTTTACTGAAAAACACAAATTTGCATTAAAAACTGCATCTATTACATTTTTATATACATAAATATAAGCATCTATTTTGAACTTTTGTGATTGAGGTATAGCGGAATAATCACATTGCATCCCCCAGCAGTGTTCAGTCATCGCACGACGATCCTATCGACCTTGGTACCCTTCATCCATAGGTCAAGCAGGTCCTGATGAAACCCCACCCCTTGTTCTTCCCTATAAAATCCTAGATTCTCCGGGAATTAGTAAAGATGGCTCTACCCCATGAGCTTACAGGTTTTTACACGAACTTGCATGAAGTTACAGGAAAAATTTTCCCGTACTCCAAAATCCTATAAATGACAGTGATTTTTGGAGAGTTGTGTATACCTACAGAATTTCCCGGTGTACCCTGGCAACCAGATGAGTAAAATTCCAGGTAGGTATGTTCCCTTTCATAAACCTTCGGCATTCAGTAAGAGACCTCACTTTCTCGGTGTTTGAGTGTAAAGCTTTCAAGCATTGATTTTTTTGAAATATTTTCGACCACTTGTTGACAACTTTGCAAATTTTTATTTTCAAGTGCTCAGCCTCATAAAAAGTCCAACGGTGCCAAGTCGGATGATATCAGTAGCCAAATGACATCCTCTATACGGGAAATTATGCGCTTGACAATCCTCCGCTGCAATGACACTGTGAATGATCAGATACCCTCAGTTTTGTTTTGTGGCATGAACCTTATAGGGATGGAGATGTTTATATATCTAAATGCAAAATATATCATTATGTGCCAGAAGACAGTATCAGTTTCCTAAAATGACAGCGCATTCAATAAACTTGTTCCTCACCAATATTGTCTGAAAAACTTGGGGTGAGATTTAAACTTTATGTTATCTGATCTCACGATCAGCGACTCATTTGTCTTCGGATATATGTAGGTACATACATATGTTCTGCGCATAAAATAAATTTGGCAATTTTTTGTTGAGTTTGGTAACTTTTTCGGGTGATTTTGGTAAAAGATAAAAATATATTGTGCCAACACTTTTGTAGATCATTAAGTTCTTCTTGGATCTAAGGTTTTGGCTTTCCCGACGCTATTTCTTCTAAATCACGCTCACCGCGCTCACTTCATTGAAGATTTATTCGAATGACAGGTCAAAAATGTTTGGAATACGCTCTTCCTTAGTATGCATTAACCGTCTCCTAGTCGCTTCTAAGTCTGCATAAATCATTTTTTTTTTTAACGTTAACACACTAACTCCGAACCTCTTGCGGCTTCTTTTATCACTAGCCCACTGTCTCAGGTATTCACAACATAGTTTAAAAACAGTTTGTGGCATCTAGAACTTGCATTTAATAAAAATTGTGAATTTTTTGATAAAATCTCTTTGAGGTTTTCCGAACCTATTAACTAAGTATACAACACAAATGTAACAAAATGCATTTGGCTCTTTGAGACAACTTCTTCGCGAAACGTGCCGATAAGATTTCAACGCAACGGTATTGCCAATATACAAAACTTAGGTTAATTCAAGACTATAGTAGAAAAAAATTTCAGTATTGTCATTACACGCCTAATAACAAACCACCAACGATAGATAACTCGGCACCAAAAAACATTGTTCAAAGTGTTGACCTGTGTAAAAAGTAAAGTCGGAATTTGTATGCTCTCATGCCTTAGGATTGTTCTAAACCGAAAAAAATATCCCTATTTTTTTATTTTGAAATCAAAAAATATTTAGAGGTCGCTCAAAGCGCCCAAAGTTCTCCATGTATTTTATATGGGGAAAAAAACAACTTTTCGTAAAAACGGTGTATAATTCTTAAAAATCAAAATTTTTCTACCGGAAAACTCCGTTTACCTGCCGGAGACTCCCAGTAAAAATACCCAATTGTTTATTTAGCCCTTTTTTGATCGCAACTATAATTTATTGGTCAGCCAAAACCCATAAAAACCCCGAAAAATGCAACGGACGGACCAATAAAAAATCGTTAGTACTAAAAAAATGGTTAAATAAAAAATTGGGTATTATTATTGAAAGTCTCTTGAAGAGAACCAGAGTTTTCCGATCGAAAAATATTAATTTTCAAGAATTCCATACCATTTCTACGAAAAGTTGTTTTTCCCCCATATAAAAATACGTGGAAAACTTTGAAAGCTTTGAGCGACCTCAAAATATTTTTTGATTTCAAAATAAAAAAATACGGGTATACTTTTTTCGATATAGAACAATCCTAGGGGGTGAGAGCATTACAATTCCGACTTTACTGTTTTTGCACCACCCTAATGTACATACATATTTATTTACAAATGTACATTAATTTCAAAAAATTTAATCGAATCTTTGTCTTCTTTCCCTATGGTCAGTTTTTTTTTAATATTTTCAGACTACCGGATATATAGAAATGATCTACAATTTTCACTCTTATATTCCCTTTGTGTATGTTTCTTTTTTACCACCCTAATACTGTACTTATTTTCATTGCAATATTTGACAGGTCAGAGATAATTTTCGCTTCAATTATACAATTTGATTAGGTCTCTAAACATTAGTATGTTTATGCGAGTATGCATGGGCTTTCGTGCGTAGTGTCCAACCTTTCACCGCATCCACACGAGTCAGGCAAACAAATCAAATGATTGCAACCTTGGGAAGAAGGTGGTGGATCGTCATGCATACATTTTGGCCAATGGCTTTATTCCGGCTATTCGATGGCAATCGTAATCGTAATCGTTTCCTCGATTGATTTCGTGACAGACAGTTTTATAAACGTGCATGAATTTGCTCGGCAGGAAAAACGTGAGCTGGTGGTAATGATTATTATTATTTTGGAAGTGGTGTCTGTCCTAATAAATGGAGACCGTCATAGCCGAGAACATATTTAGAAATGTATACAGCTAGTCGGTAGGAATCTGATTTGAAAGCTGCTCAGAACCAAACACATAAAATAGTTTTCTAACAAAAACTTAGGAAAACTTTGTTTTTATTTACAAGTATCCATCAGTGCAATAAGAACATTGATTCAAATGTTTGAAAAGCAGATAAAGTCGCCAATTTATTGCAAACTTTATTTCGAACTTGTTTGCAAGTCTTTTCTGATCATTGTAGTAGGCAAAGCTTCGAAGATCGTCCAGACACTGCTCAGGTCTGTTCCCTCATCATTTCCGGCGTGTGCCAAAAGGAATAATGGGTACCAACGCCTCGATGAAACTAGTTTCACTTCGCTTATCTTAAGTTAACTACATGCACTTATTTTCCCCTGAAAACATATCCTACTTCTTCGCGTCCCTAATTCACTTAAGCTTTATAAAAAATCCAGTAATTTGCAATGACCATATTCGGCCAACTAGAGTTCAGTCACACAGAAAGAATTCTGAATTTTCCATATATGTACCTACGGCTCCAGCAGAAATCATTATGTGCAGCATAGAATCTTGTGACTATATGCCATATGGCACAATATGCAGATGATATTTTCATCAATCAAGAGAGACTTGAATGTACTCGTGCAGCAATTCTTCCTTTTGCGCATAATAGTTCCTCCTTAAGCCCCTAAAGCCTTCTAATTTTTGTCCAACCATGTCCACATTGCTGTGCGATATTTAAAGACGGTCATAATGCGAGATTTGAAGAGAGCAATTTTTGATTCTTCGAGAGCGATCTCTGTTTTTTAAGTACCTGAAGTTCAAGCTTCTTATTTGGTATCTATAATTCGCCCTTCAAGTGAAGGAGAAAGGCGATCGCCCGCAAAGGTAGAGGTCCGCTGTACCCAGAAAAAGCTTAGTAGCTCCATAGGTATGTGAGCGAGGATTTAGGTGAGAAAGATGTGCAAGTAACTTTTAGGAATGGAATGCCACACGTGACCAAGAGGAGGCGCTTGGCACAGGTAAGGTGCTTATAACAGAGGATGGAAAAACACAAACGGTTTAAAATATTGAGTGAGTACAGCCCGATGACCTCATAAGCGGCATGTCTATTTTTGCCTCTTTCCTTCAAATGTTTGTCAGTTTGGGCCGATACCAAAAGAACTTCGTCAGTTGCCTATTTGTCTTTTTAAAGTGGTTGCAGTTGATCACCGCAAGTCTTTTTTTCTATTTTGCTCGTTTGAGCCATTGCTTTTTTGTCCATTCAAGGGCGCCGAGCGGCTAATTCTAAATTATTACTATAAAAAAAAAAACGGTTAGAGAGTTAACCAAATTGAAGCTGACCTTTCTAGTAATTCAGCCTGATGCACTGCGGAACAACTGAAAAGTGCAAGTAGAAAATTTTTGTAGTAGATCTATCCTCCATCCTTGGACCATCTGTGTACCCACAGAGCACGTACCTGGGATTTAAGTCAAACAGCTCGTTTGTCCAGTCTTCCTGATCTGTTATTTTCACAAGAAATTGCTGACAAATCCCACAGCCCATATCTTTCAACACTAATATCTACCCAAGGATAATTGTATGGAACTTCTTTTTATAAAATGTGTCATTCAAAGTAGCAGCTCTCCCGATACTGCTGCTGCTGAGCGTCCGCCGACCCAACGTCATCGTAACTACACTTATATAGTCTTATTAGGAGGTCGTCTGTTAGGAGGGACCAAAGCAAGGAACTACACCACCCTATGGGCAGTCCCTCACTGCTCTAATTTTCACGAAAATATTATCCAAAAGCGTTGTAATTTTAAGCTATTGTTATAGAATCCCTGTCACTTCTGCCTGTAGCGACATTCTTCGTGGCCTTACCGTGATGGTGCCGTTCTGGAAACGTGTCACTTATACAACATTAGTAACGTTATGGTCCCTCTGAGCCTTAACACACCCTTAGATGTATTTTATTTCATATTGGCGAGCTACGAAAACTTAGTTATGATACTCTACTTGTGTGCTGGGTGTAGAAATTTGTACGAGTAAATTTTTTCAGCACACCGCTTCTTATTCCTACAGACCATACATGCGTATGAGGTTAACTGACATTCACGAAAGGTGAGAGTGAATTAGGAAAATGGAATATTAAGCTAAATTGGTTTATGTTTAATGGGTGCAAGTGTTTATTTATAGAGTAGTGCAATGTAGATGACGCTGAATTTGAATAGTAATAAAGGATTGAGTAGGGCTGTAGGGCATCGAAGAAGAGTGATAAAGAAATCATGAGCAATCAAAAACGTTTAAATTTTCCAAACATGCAATTGCGTAGGTATATGTAAAATTACCATTAACAGTAATCAATCAAATGCATATAGACTTATTCAATTTTTACTACTCTACATGCTGCTCTACATACAATCTAAAATCAATTAAATGCCATTTTTACAAGAACTCGATTGCTCAAAATCGTCGGCTAATTGCTTCCCTAGAGTGTGAGCGATGCGTAAGATATGAGTGGTCGGATATAGGCATGTATGTATACATTAGGTTGTCCCTCATATGGACGAAATTGTTTTTATTTTTTATTTTTTTATTATCAAAACCTTTACTCAAATAAACAATTATAACTTCCTATGTTTTTTTTTATTCAGCGCATCTTATTCAGTCTGGATTACAGAAACAGAATCTCTAATGCTTAGTTGGCATCCGTCTAAAGTTGCAACTAATTTAGACGTGATAAAATCTGTACTTCATTTTTTTTGCCATCATAGCTAAAGAATTTGCAGATTGAGATCTGCAAGGCAAAGGCTCTTTCAGGCTTTCTTCAGAGCTTGTAGATTTATTTTTGATTCTTGTAGTGTTACATAGTTTTGTGGGGCAACTTTTGGCAATAAGCTCTCTGAAGGCCTCTGCTTTAGTCTACTTTGCTAGACATCTGAGCCTTACCATCTTCAATTTCAGCTAACTTTTTGTCTACACCCGCTAAGATTATTTTATCTTATTATATTTTACTTTTTTCGGGAGCATCAGCGTGTGCGTCGAATAAATTACCAAATCCTATTAAAACTCCGAGGTTCAAGTCCTTGGGCAGCGGAATTTTTATTTTTTGTTTTTTTTTAGATTTTCGCTTAATAATATTTTGTTTTGTTAAATATTTAGAAAATTATTTTATTCTTTATTTCTATTTCTCTTTTTATTTATTTTTTAATATTTTTTTCCCTTTTTAATTTAATTTTCTTTTGGTTTTTAAATATTATTGTTTTAAAAGAAAAATATTTTTTTTTCTAATGTCATTTAATTTTTAGGAACTTATTTTTTTAATGTTATGGTTTTCTCTCATTTTTAATTATCTTTTTAATTTTTAGATCATATTACTTTAAAATAAAATTTTTGTCTGCATTTAATTTTTAAGAAAATTCCTTTTTTATTTTGTTTTTTCTTTAGTTAATTATTTTTTTAAATTTAATTTCCTGTTAGTATTTAGATTTTATTGGTTTAAAAATTAAAATTTTTTTAATATTTACATTTTGGAGTTTTTTTATTAATATTTTTAATTTTTTAATTTCTTTCTTTTTTAATTTAATCTTCTTTTAATTTTTAGTTTCTATTGTTTTAAAAACAAAAATGTACATATTTTTTAAATTTCATTTAATTTTTGGAAAACTTACTGCTAAAAGACAAACAGAATAACGCTAAGACATCCCATAAGCAGATCTTTCAATTATAATTTAAAAAGACAGAAACGAATTTTCAAAATAGTTGTCTTATGAAAAACTTTTTGTCTTTCGAAAAACTGCGGTGAGTTTAAAATCGCTATTTCTAAACTGGAACGCCCGCATAAACAGTTAGTCTAGTATTTGCAAATTTTTTTTTTTGCGAATAGCTTGCGTATAAAGGTATCATAAGATACAAACAAGTGGTAAAATAAAATTTTAGAAAAATGAGGGTCATCCTAATATACATATGTATGTATGTGCATATATAGTATGTATTTATAGCTATTTGTGTAAAAGTATTGACAACTGAACACACGAACGCCTCAGCGCTTCCAACTTACTCTATCACCGCCTCGAGCCGCCACATTTCACATTCAACCAAAACGCATTAGGGAAATGTATGGAATGTGTACATTAATTTTTGATTTGCTTGTGGTTATTGGCGCCAATAACACTCGTTGCTAGCTAGCACTGAATAATTAACGAAGTATGTATGTAAATAATTACTTCAATATGAGCACACAACCTCCCACCTGCCCTCCGGCTAACACCTATCCACCCACTGAATACATATTTGAGCGCAATCATTTGAATTAGCATTCGAAATGCTTTAGCAACAACAATAACAACCAGCTAGATGCACAAACAAATTCAACGGCAACGAGTTGCTGCAACACGCATTCATATTTGTGGAAAGAAATAATTTTTGTTTTTGCTTTTTACCCCTACGCTAACTTATATGGTCGCCAATGTATTTCAAAACAACAAATTTTTAGTTCCTTAACCTCTCGCTGCTCCTTCCACCACACATCCTGCTACTAACTTCCTTTACACTTGAGTGATGACCACAGCTACTTGCTGTTGATTGTAAGCCATTTTTCTGCTTTGTAATTTTCCCCTTTTTTCTCTAGAAATTTTGATTACTTTCCTTTGTATGTTGTCATTTCTCTTCGCGTTTTTACCCTATAGTGAAAAGCGAAAACAGACAGCGGTGCTATTTCCCCGACCTAAGAGCCGCTGGTGTGGCCTAGGCCGCCGAAGCTAATTCGGAACCTCATGATGGATTCCCTGCATCGGTAGCTCGACCCACACTGTGGCTTCTGTGCGTATGCCGACGACCTTCTCGTCCTGGCAGAGGGCCATTTTAGAGTAGAAATCGAGCGCAAGGAGGAACAGCTACTTGACATCGTCAAGTATGGGAGTAGACAACACGGTTGACAAGACGGTGCCAATGCTGCTCAAGAGGAACCCTGTCGTTAGCATGTACACCAATGGTCCGTATTAAAGGGCCCAGCGTAAAGTATGTGACGCAAGTCAGGTATTTGTGGCTGACCATGGGTGAGGGCATGAGTTTTTCTCCCCACCTGGTTTGCCGGAATGAGCGTCTGATCGGTGTTGTAGAACAGCTACGTTACATCCTAAGATGTTACTAGCACCTCTTCCGTATCATTTGTGCAACTTTCAGGTCCGCTATTTGCTACGAGAACAGCTATTTAGGCTTGTGGGTTGCCAAATGTATATTGTTGCTGGTTTGACTTCCAGTTTGTCCCACTGTTTCGCCGAGCACACTGTAGCTACTAATGGGAACGCGTCCTCTTTATACGGGCATTCCGCCCTTGATGGGGGATCTCGGACGGTGACTTGTAGAGGGGCTACATTGGGTGCAATCGGTTAATGGAGGACAGACTCATCGGCATGTCGCCGGACCTTTGGGGCTACTGTCATCGCACATACCGGTTTATTCCGAGTGTATGGTTTGTGGCAGAAAATCCGGCATTCAAACAATGTCTGAGTTTGGTTTTTTCCTAACGGGGCATGGTCTCGATAGGGGTAAAATGACGGGTGGACGATACGATTTCTTCACGCGTTGGACAGATACCAGTTTGGGGGACTTTGCACGCGAAGTCTTTAGGAGGCAGAGCAGTCCAGAGAAGATAGTATGGTAACTCGACTGGTAGTAGTTTCCGCTATGAATTCGGACCGGAGACTTAATTTTACTACCACGGGGAACAGGAGCCTCCACATTTTACTTTGGCCTCTTCTTGGGTACGGTATCTCGGGGAGTAGCGTGGTTGTTGTTGTTTAAACTCAAATGCGGATAGAACTTATTCCTTTGCCAAGCTCGGTGTGGAAGGTCATTGCAACCAGGTGCCGGACCCAAAGTACGGCTGAGGTTAGATAGGCCTCGAACCATCCCATCCATTTTGCATTTACAATTGCTGCTGCAATGCTTGCATTTCAGGGCACTGAACAACACATTGATTTGATCCGAAGTGCTGTTGAGCCCCGTTGGGTTAGGCCGCCGTCGACAGGTACTATCGGACGCTGTTGTTCCAGGGAGTATGACGCCTAACCATTGACACTAGTTAGTTGAGCTGAAAAGAAAACTGTTTGTACTCAGATTCAGAACCACATACACAGTAGTTTTTCTCGCAGGGTGTGCATATAGAAATTAGACCAACACATGTGAATCACAAACATGACATGTCATAATTATGAGGGCGTCACTTTGGTGTTTTCAATCAACAAATTATACTACCAGATACAATAAAACATGAAGTATACTTACAAATACACATATGTACTTACAATGAATTGTTGTGGCAATAAGTTTTATTGGTCCCACAACTTTGTCGATAACTTTGTGTTCGTATAGTAGTAATCTTAGTTTTCGTAGCACATCAACAGGCGCTGACACTGATTGGTTTGGAATTTTAGTGTCAGTAAACTTGAATTTTTAAAACAGAGGATCTCAGACATGTGCCACAATTTTTTCCTCAAGCTTTTGTGGTTTAATTGAATTGGTTAAAAATTTAATAAATGGCAGCCCTACTGCTCTCAAGATTTTCTAGATAAGACTATCGTTGTTGGAAGATCTTCGAATACCAATACCACTGAAGAATATATTGCGAGCTCAGAGAGAAACTCGAAAGGCTGCTGCTGTCGGCTTCAGAGTTCTTACTTCAAGTATGAGTGGCATAACCAGTCTGAAAGGAAGTTGAATATGTCGCACCGCATGGGTGCCTATTAGGCACCGCCTTGTTAAGAATCTTGCCAGGCTCGCGAGTTTTCGCTTAGTCAGCCTAAGAACCTCCAACTACCGCTAATGGCCCACCACAGGGCAGAGGGACCTTATAATTTTACTTTTCTACGCTACGACAGGCGGGTCTACGTAACCGGAACGACCCAGATTTATATCTGGCTTTCCAGCATCATTCCTCAAAACCGCTTTGGGGAATTTGTATGCTGACACAACAACAAAAACAACCTTATAATTTTTCATTATCAGTTTCCTGACAGCACTTGATGACCCAACTCAAAATTCAGTTCCTTTAAAAAAGCCCAAATCAACCGGTGCAAAAATAGCTCCAATAGGTCTCATATTCGAACACTCATACCAAGAGAAACGAGTGCAAGTATGCTCTGCCCTCAAAATTCACAAATCCTCCGGTTTCCTGCAATATCGCTGTACCTCGACCTGATTTGGAAGCATTCAGAGGCGGCAGAAAAAGAAATCAGAGATTCTTAAGGAAGTCCGCCACAGTCAATTTTTTATGAAAAGCTGGCTTCAGTCGATTGAATCAAGCTTGATTAACCATCATGGATATGCCCAAGAAAATGTCACTGATTTCTTTATGACGAATTCGGATTCTGTAGCAGAGCATACCATAGTTAAACTTTAATAATATTGACTCAGCAAACGGCTTTTTCAGGATTCCTACCATCGCACCTCAACCAATTCTCATTAAAATTCACCTTGATACCTCGATATCAAGAGAGGCACTAACCACGAGGTCTTTGCGCACTATGGCCTCTATCAGCCTATCGGTAGGCGTGAAAGTTCTCTCTCATAAACTGGAATTATATATCGTCTTCGTACTCACTAAAAGTTGGAGATAAAACCCCGGTCAATGCAGCTCGGAGCCACCTAGCGGCAAGATACCACTACGGACTTTTGCAGTTTCGCAGCAAGAAAAATGGCGTCATGTCCCGGTAACTTGAAGTGCTTGACGCCTCTATGATTTGAAAAGCAGTCGACGTTTTTGGAGTAAGTGCTGGCCCATTGGTCGCATCCGGTAGTTAAAGTTGGCTCGGAGTTGATGAGGAAATGGGCGCGGAACACAGCTTCAGTAAGCCGTCTCCGTTCATCACACAGTTACAATAATTTTTTTCTCCATCCCCAATCGAATGGTGTTACAAAAGATGGTATCAATGACCAACAACAAATATATTGTAACGAATTTCCGAGAGAAAAATATACTACTTAAGGGAAGATATGATAAGAACAAATAAATGCACGGGTATGACAGATTAAAACACACTACGACCTAAAAGGCATTTTGTATATCTAAAGATTGCCCCTAACCCAGCATGCCCAAGACACCTTCGGCTTCCCTCATGAATCCTATAGCAAAGGCTGAACGGTCACAAAGAATGTGTTCGAAAGTTTTCTCGTCCTCGAGGCAGAGCCAAGATTCCGACAACAGCGATTCGGTGCATATGAAAACGCAGTTGGTTGTAGCCCGTCAGCGAAGGGTAGCCTGATGTCATTTCTGTTTAGTTTAACAAGTTTTTAGTTTAGCCGTTTTTAACAAGTTTGGATTTCATTATCCTGTTTTAGAAGGCCCGGATGGCTGATTGGCTATCTGAAAAGATAACTATAAATACGCCCTTCAAATCCTTTTCGAGGTTTAATTTCTCGCAGGTTAGAATTTCTAAAACTTCAGCCTGGAACACCGGGGGCCCTGTGCTAATGGGAATTGATAGCTTGGTGCCGGGTCCACCTGTTCCGTCATTCATCTTCGGGCCGTCCTTATGCCAAAGTACGAATCTGGGATCAAGGACCTTCGCGATCTGGGATTAAATGAAAGACTATTGAATATAAACCAAGTTCATCAATGACCGAAACATATTTTTTTCTTTTTTTTTGTAAATGAAATAATTTATTTACAAGTTTGATGATCTTCCAAGTTCCAATAACAGTAACAATATATGTAGATAGGTACATATGTATGTATGTATACATTTCTTGTTTATCTACGCCAGCTTGTAATTGGCACGAGCTCATCCTCCAATCATGTTACTTTACTGTAGCGCCTATTTGCTTGCCACCTGCTGCCGCGAAGCCAGCGGAATATAATTTACAAGTTGCTTGATCGACTAAACGACAGCCGACAGTCAGACTGGCTGCAACCGTAACAAAACAAACGCAGCAGGTTCAGCGACCATTGCATCTAAAAATTATTTTCATCTCAGATGTGTATAAACATACTTATGTAAGTATGTAGGTATGTATATATGTTTGTGTACAGGCAACGGTGGTAGCAGTTGCTTACTTGCTGAGCACATTGGCTGTTAACAGTTGCGCGTTTTTGTATTCTAAACTGCATCTTTTCATGCCTACCCTGCTAGCTACGGCGCATACTGTTGCTGTGCCTTCTTTCCCTTTCCATTTTCACTTTGCTCACACCTTCGTCTTTGTCTCCGCTGCTATTATTCGCAGGTGGCGTAGGCGCGTTGCACTTGACGCGCCGTCTCGTCTCATCTCACATCCTGAATGCCGTATGTTATAATTAACAAATGAATTTTACAGAAAGGTGCAGAGGGGGTCAAATTAACTTCAAACAAATTAAGTACGAATAGGTTATTGCTTTTTGGTAAGTTAAAGACTTGTAATAAGACTAACAATTACTTCTGTACCCTGTACTACTTCTTGGAGCGAGACTTTTTGAACACATTGCAGTTTTCCTCATTGGTCTAGCGACGAGTATCCATAATGGAATTTAACGCGAACGCAAAATAAAAAGTCTATAAAAGATAATTTTAAATGACATATAAGGCTGCCATAATCTCATTACATTAGCGTCACAGATCATCAAATAGCAACTTGTCCTTCGACTGGCAAGGAAACGGTAGTCGGATATACAGACTTGCAAAATAGCTAAGGAACTCAGGCCTGACTATGACAGGACGAAGGCACTAGACCTGTTTACCAGCTGAAGGACAGATGTATTGAGAATTGTAGCAGTCTTTACGGATCACTGGCCAGTAGGCAAACATGCAAAAAGAATGAGGCTCCCATATTATAGAACTTGCCGCTGCTGTCAACTAAAAGGTAGCGAAGGAAGTGTTTCTTCTAAATAGAGGACTTTGGAATAGACGGAAAATACGCTTCAACCGTTCTTGACCTACCAAATACAACTTGCAACTAAGGCTTTTTGCAATAAAGAATATGTTGATGTCGAGAATCTGCAGCCGCATCGGGTGGCCGAAAATTTGCGTACTTGGCGCTCAGTCCTGCTCAAAAAAGGAATAGTAATAGGAACACCATCTCAAAATCTATTCATACCCCAACCTAAATAAATTGTAAGTATGTGTCGCTGCTGCAGAGAGCTGCGCAGTATAGGGAGTCGCCTGGAAATTCCATGCGGCGCTAGCTAAAATATGGAAATAATGAGTAGGTCAGGTGGCCACACTACAAGGGGCCCACTTAGGCAGTTAATAAATGTCCATTTTGTTACCACTAAAAAGGAAAGATATTTGTCCTGAAACGGTACAAGAGGTAAGAAATTAAGGTTAGAAAACGCCAGGTGCTCGTCATGAAGTTCCGAAAGTAACTGATGTCCTCTCTGGAGAGATCCCCTCTAGCAATACGTTGTATGACCCGAGTACCTGAGCTTCGTAAAATCACGGCAATAGTGAAGGAAGTGCTGAGATGATCCACCATCTTCTAGACAACTGCGGCACATCGGATCCGCAGTTATATTAAAACATACTGCATGAGTTCCCATTGGACGGTGCCTAGTCAGAACCAAAACCGAGAGTTGTCGCTCAGTAAGCTTAAAAAGATTCCTAAACCGCCCACGATCAACTACCGGCCAAAAGAGTTTGCAACTATGCATGTCGAGGTTTCTGCCCAGCGTTAGATGAGCCAACTAAAAGTCCATTTACCCAGAAGAACTCCGCAGGTTGCCATAGGGATGCTAATGACCTCCCTTTTCTTAGTGATGGCTTCTAGGGCGCACTGCCTGGCCTGCAATGTCGTTGTGCCCGGAAACGGAAATCTGTCTGATGTGGAAATATTCCGAGGAGATATAGCGAGAGAGATCAGGCAATCCCAGACTAATTTTGACTATACCATCAGCGATCCTAAGGCTCTGATACGCCACGGAAATCTGGTAAAATAAATTTTTTATTTAAGCGTAGTTCCTCACCAAAGACATCTCCTCCAACTCTTCCATCAAGCTGGTCGAAGCTTGAAATATTCGCCGGTCCTTTGCTCCTGAGAGTATCTTCTCGATGCGTAACTTGGTGTGATATGTGTAGAGAATATTTCTCTCGGAACCATCTTCGATATGCACCAATTAGTTTCTACCGGTTTGAAGTTGAATTTTCCTAAGATAGCCGAGTGCCCATACTCCGGATAGAGGGAGAATCCAGTATTCTTCAGCCTGATGGTAGAGCGGTACGATACCCAGCACTTGTCTAGTGTTGACCTACCTAGAGAGTTCCACCAAACATACACCATATAGCATAATGGGCCGTATGAATAAAAAACGAGTGCCGCCTTTCCACTAGGCATTGAAATGACGAAAAATATATGCCATTTTTTTACTCATATGGACCAATAAGTTGAATGATGAGGGAGAAACCCCATCTCTTCCCAATGGCGATTTTACAGCAGTAAAAGGCAACTGCTTCCTTCCACATTCACTCCTCCATATTTGGTCCCGACTTTAGCTTTCTGTCAAGAGTTCCTCCAAAGTATTTGGCTTCATCAGCAAGCACAAATAGGAAACATGGTGGAAAATCAAGACGAAGGACAACACCTGGACTGGGTGCTGCAAACACTGGTACTTTTGAGGTTTGAAGGGAGCACTTCTCAACGCTGTTGAATGGCAATATTTACTAGTGACACTTTTGATAAAGAGAAACCAGACCACTGTAGAGGCGAACTTTCTTTCAACCAAAACGAGGGGAAAGGCGCAGTATTTCGGCTAGGAAACAACCAGACTTCGGAATCGACGGATGATTTATTTAAATCAGGCAAAAAAAGAGCTGCTAGCACGCATATGCCAACTGTTAAGCCGAAAATCGCCCTAAATAAATACAGGGCCGAAGGTTGAAACCTCATTGTATGTACGACTACTTCACCCAATCTACAAGAAGGGAGATGCTAAAATTAGCGCCAACTACATCGGAATAAGTCCCCACAAGATTGCATACATGGTTCTATAGACTCTGTATACTCGTTTGTGACATCGACATAATTGGTAACAAAAACCGCGAAGTCTGTTCTGCCTTTTCCAGGTTGGATACGGAGCCAACGCGAATGGGTCTGGTGGTAGTAACCGAGGACAAAACGAAGTATCTCCCGTCTTCAAACAAACAGTCTGCGCCTTCGAGCCTTGGCACCCGCATCAGTGTTGACAGCATGGAGATTCAACGCAGAATCACTCTTGCCAACAAGTGCTCCTTTGGACTGAGTAAGAAATTCAGGAGTAAAGTCCTCCCTCGACATACATACGTGTGCCCTGTTGGTATATGGCGCAGAAGCAGGGACAATGACAACATCCAATGAGGCGGCTCTTGGAGTATTCGAGAGAAAGATTTACGTGCCTTTACGCGTTGGCGACGGCGACTACCGCAGACGATGGAACGATGAGCTGTATGAGATTTACAATGGCATAGACATAGTGCAGCGAATTAAAATACGAATGGACTCCGACGCTCCAGCTCTGGAAGTATTCAACTCGGAACCCGCTGGTGGTAGCAGAGGAAGAGGGAGACCCCCACTGCGATAGAAAGACCAAGTGAAGGAGGACTTAGCTTAACTTGGCATTTCCAATTGGTGTCAGTTGGCACAGAAGAGAAAGGAATGGCGTGCTTTGTTGAACTCGGCCAAAATCGCTTAGGTGGTTACAGCGCCAAATAAGAAGAAAGATAAGGGGCCTCATGCATAAAAAGTGAGCTTCAGCTCCGACTCGATTTTCAGTACAAATTCTTGAGCTTGAGCTCACCCTTTCAGTGCAAAAATTGAGTCTGATCTTAAGCTCACTTTTTATGCATAAGGCCCATTGTCTTTTTTACGCTTCGGTATTGATGCGAACGGTCTGCTTCAAATAAGAAACATTTATAGCACCTCAGAAAGCATTGAATATCTCCGATAGTCGATCTTAAATTGAGATAGTTTAGAGGAGACAATGCCGCCTTAATTTAGCTAGAGTTGAGTAATAACATGTTCCAAAGGTAATGATCGTCATTACTGATCCCTGCCACCTGCTGAAAATAGAACAAGTTTGTTCTGCAGGCTATCTTATATGTATTAGCCAACACAGAGGAGTTATTCTAAGGCCACAGTTTGGAAAGTGCCAGCGGCTTATGGCTTCGTAGAAGATCTTTTTTGCAGATAGGAACATGCTTTTGACAATGTTGTGAAGTATTCTAGGAGTTTAATGGTAGCTTAACCTTTTCTTATGCACTTATGCCTCATCGATATCGGCCACGCACACATTGTAAATATAAAGTTAATGATTATGATTTTCTTTCCATAATTTCGTAAGTGGGTAAAAAATACACTCCTCTCACCGCAATAACAATCTAAGTAAATATGTGCGTATGTATGTGTTTACGTATGTATATATAATTGAAGACTCACATAGTATAAAAATGCAAACAAATAAATTTTCCGGGGATACGTGGTATTTGGCTTTTTATCAGTCAAATAAAATCTTGCATAACAAAGTATTTCATTGGGCAACTAAGCTAATACAAATACAAACAATCAAAGGATAGATGTACAAACATATGTAGGAGTATGTATGTTTGTATAAAAGGGGGTCGATATAGCACAAAGCGAATTGAAACAGTAAATTCACAAATGCACACATACAAATTCACAAATCACAAATACGTACATAATGGCAATCAGTCAAGGCGCACTCATTTTCATACATACCAATGCACAGTGCGGTCGAAACACAAAAATGTGGCCAAAATTCGAAAAAAAACCACATTTTAGATAGGGTATTTTCCTCTAAGAAGCGGAAACCGTTCACAGTAACGGCCTGTACCCAAAGCCCCCTCTTTATTTTCAATCGGAATGTGGCCTTCGCCCAAGCACAACATTTTTGCAAATACAAAGGAAAAAATTATAAACGTGTAAAAATACTTTGAGTAAAGAAAATTCGACAACAGCAAAAGGAACCTGCGTCTGAAGGTTGGTGAAATACGTAAAAAATTACGTGAATATCAACACTATAGCAGACATTTTTCAGATTTCTTAGAAAGATTTTAGGTAAGCAGTTTTGTAGCCCATTAGGTATAATAAATTGCAAGTTTACAGTAGCTGGGACTTAAGGTTAAGTTTTGGCAATTTTCTTTGTTGAAGGTGTTGCTCATTTTCTTCATATAAAGAAATCATCGAACATACTTCGGGGGAACGAAAATGACTGGCACAGTCAACAAAAAAAAAAATCAAAAATCAACGGTAAGTCCGAGCTGCTTCAAACTTGAACTTTATTATACTAAAATTGAGTGGGCTATAAAACTGCATACTCATAATCTTTCTAAGAAATTTAAACCATAATTCTGACAGCGTATTCGTAAAAAGCCACCCCGGAAACGCCCTAGTACGAAATTGCGAATCATTTCTTTAAATCTTCGAGTTTTGGCCGCACTCCCGGGTTTCGGCCGCACTGTGCAACGAAACAAATCAAGGCAGTGAAATACAGCGCAATGCTACTTCATATCGTAGTTGGCAACATTTCGTAATTGATTATTGACAACAACAAAAGTCAAGCACTCGTACTCTTGGTAAAAAAATTTTTTAAATAACTAGTGCAGCTCTCTATTATCCAACTTTGTGTAAGTAAAAGTTCTTGCAATCCTTTAGCTGGTTTAGTTATAAATTTTTTCGTAGTGGCTGCCACTTGGTAGGACCTAAGTTCGATCCCGGGTACGAGAAATTTTTTTCTAAAGCCGTCCATGGCAAACCCCTGAGTGTACTTCTGCCATGGAAAAAATTCTCGGAAAAACCTTTTTCCGTTGGTTGGCTTAAAATTGTAGGACCCTCCGCTTGTGGGACAACATTAGAATGCAAACTTTAAGAGAAGCTCGGCCAAACACTTAAGTAAAATGTGAGCGCCAAAAATGTATTTTTATTTTAGTGGCAACAACTATAAGTTCTTTATAAATGTACGTATGTAAGTATGTTGTACTAGTATACTTCCATTCATTGCAAATAAGGTGTGCCATTCAAGCGAGCTACCGTTGTTGCAACAACAAAAACAACCAAGTCTTCAAACATTAGAAATAGAAACGCTAAGAGAAGGCTAACAAATTATCAAACGTCAGATTGTAGGTAGGCAAGTTTTTATTTTTGATTTCTTGTATGTATTTGGAATGGGACTGACGGCATCGGTTCGCACTTTGATTACTTGGTAATTTGGCACACATTTTGGTCTGTAATGGACTTTAGAATTAAGTCGTTAGCAATATTTTTACATCGTATCATAAAAAAATATATTTCATTGCTTAGTGCATATTTACTTATTTTTTTTTATTTGTATTTTTATCTAATTTTACCCTAGTTAATTTTATTTATTTTTGTTTTATGTTTCTTTTATATTTATTTTATTCAACAACTTTATTGAGCTTGAGGCCGTCGTTGGTTTTTGTAAATATTTTATTTTAAGAATGTTTAATTTTAAGGTGTGCTATTCCTTAAGTTATTTCTTTTTGGTTATCTATGGCCTTCTAACAATTATATTAAACTATTTTATTGGGCTTGAGGCCGTATTATTTATTTTATTTTTATTTTTTTCTATTTATTTTATTATTTAATTTTTTTATTATTCTATTTTATTATTTATCGCTTTTTATATTATTTAATTCTAGTTTATATTAAATTATTTCATTTAATTTGATTTAATTTAATTTAAGTTAATTTAATCTACTTTAATTAATTTATTTTAATTTAGCTTTATTTTATTTAAATTTACTTTAATTTAGTTTTATTTGATTTTATTTTATTTTATTTTATTTCATTTCATTTCATTTCATTTCATTTCATTTCATTTCATTTCATTTCATCTCGTTTCATTTCATTTCATTTCATTTCATTT
>NW_023458559.1:38974684-38984207 GCF_013731165.1 Rhagoletis pomonella | reverse complement strand
TTTTATTTTATTTTATTTTATTTTATTTTATTTTATTTTATTTTATTTTATTTTATTTTATTTTATTTTATTTTATTTTATTTTATTTTATTTTATTTTATTTTATTTTTATTTGAATTTATTTTATTTTTTTTATGTTGTTATATTTTATTTTTGCTTTATTTTACTTAATTTGTATCACATTTCATGTAAACTTTTTTGTTCTTATTATATTCTTCATATTTTGTGTAATTTAGATAATTTTGTTTACTTTTATTATTTACAGTTTCTTATCGTACCAGTCACAGCATTTATCCCACACTAAAGCCCTTCAAATTCGTTTGACAATTAATAGCCAGATTTGGTGGCACACAACACAGCATGGCACGACCACGAAGAACTGGAGCGCACACAGTTATCAACCCTTTGGAAGTGCTACATTACTTAATATTGATTATTGTATCTGCAAAGATTAAACAAAATAAGTTAATAAGTATAAATTATAAATAATGAGAAACTTAATTAAAACATACAACTCCAGCTCGCGTCAGCTTAAGGTGCATGTCCCAAAATGTACCAATGCGAAGTTTCGCAAACGGCAGATATCGTTCCCGCAGAGCTCCCTAAAAGAAATTATTCTCCTAGCATAACCTTCTCTTACACCATAACTTCATATGTATGCCAGCTAATAGTAAAGTTCGATAAAAATTTGTCTCATACATTCTCGCCTAAATATTTTCTCTCACGCTCACCCTCGAATTCAACCGATTACATACCCGTATGTATCTCTTCGCAACGATCAGCCCGACCATTTCACCTGGCCTGATGCGTACACCTGACACGGCAAAGGCTAAATTTAGCGCCCCTCCTTGAAAATAAGTTCATACATTTTTATATAGTACATACCAGGGATGTTGCGAATATTTGTATTTGCATTCGTTTTACATATACGCATTCGACATTCGCATTCGCATCAAATGATACGAATGCGATTTGCGAATGCGAATGTGTACATGGGCAGAGAGTCCACTCTAATATTGTCTAACCAGGGTGCGGATAATAACCGGATTTTAGCTTCAGGCGCTAAACGGTTAAGTAGTATGTCAAGCAACATTGATGGCCCCTCAACAAGTACTGCTAAAAGTCTTCTAAGCAACCTAGAAATAATTTTAGATTCCTCCAGCGAAAACGTAGGGTTCGGATGTAGAATCTGGAGACATAAAAAAATTGAAATTAAAGCTCAATTGAAGGCCTATCTTAAAGAAAAACGCGCTCATCTCGGTGAAAATCCTCTCGATTGTTGGAAAACTAAACTGAAATACGACAAATTGACAGATCTGGCCCGCGGATATTTGAGCGCTCCTCCCGCCAGCGTTCCAAGTGGAAGAAAAGGCAGCAAAATTATTTTTTTGAACTTTGACTACTAGATTAAAGCACTACGTTCAATGTTCTAATAATTTACAAAATTTTTAAGTAACAAAAACGATGAATTAAATTGATTATAGCTTGTTTAATGTTATTCCTAACATTCGCATTCGCGAATGTGAAAAATATGACATTCGAAACTTCCCTAGCACATACACATCTAAGTAAGTATTACTGCTTAAGCGTCGCATTCGATTACGGCAATTCCAACAGTTCCACCACCATTACGAAGTAGTGTTGGAGTAATTGCCTCTGCTAGCACTATCAGTGCAACTACTTGCCACTACCACTGCCACCAGCGCTGCCGTGGCGCGCTATCGCCATCATCATCAGCGGCAATAGTGACTGAATTGCATGTTGTCACTCACTCATGCCACATCATTGCCACATGCCACATTGCCGTTCACCCCCTTTACCATTGCCGCATACTTTCATAGTCAGCGCTTAAGCGATTGGCGCGCAACCTTTTGATACAGCCAAATAGCGGTTACCCAGCAAAAAACACGATTACCTCAGAAACGTAAGTGGCTTCTGGTAAGCATTACTTTGACGTGGGCTTGGGAATTTGCATTCCCTGTAATGGGTTACAATTGCGAATGACAATTAAGACTGGGACTATCCGCATATTCGGACATCCGGTTATGCGTAGGGATATTCGTGTATAAGGATAAAATCTGGATAATACGGATAACAAACGAATGAACGGATACTAAGCGGATAACAAAAAAGAACGGATATTAACCGGTCTCTCTTGTTATCCATTGGATTTAATTAATTTTGCTATCCGGGTTATCTGGATATTCAAAAAATTCTGATGAAACTCCCAGCCCTATTCTAACAGGGCAATTCGAAAACCAACATTCTTTCGACAACATTCTTAAGACAATGGGCGAATTGTGGCAACTATCTTCAAAGCTCTTTTCTATCTTTCGAAAGACTGATTGAAAGATCTGCTATCGAGGAGGTTTGTTTTTAGCAATACGTTTTCTAACATTTCTATTGAATCAAAAAATTATGTCTTTCTTTTTAAAACAATAAACACTAAACATTAAAATTGAAAAAAGAAAAAATGATAATTAAATAAAAAAAAAAACAAAACATTTTTAAACAATAAAATATTAAAATTAAATGAAATTTAAAAAAATAATTAACAGAAAAAGGAAAAAATACACTAAATTTAAACAATAAACGCTAAAAATTTTAATTAAATTAAAGTAAAAAAGAAAACAAATTAAATTGAAAACCAAAAAAGAAAGATAGTTTATTTAATTAAATTTTTGAAAATATTTTTCTTTATTTATAAAAAGCGAAAATAAATGAAACGAGTTTCTAAAAATTAAATGAAATCAAGAACTTTTTTCTTTTTAAACACACAAAAATCTTAAATTTAAAATAAAATTAAATTTCAAAAAAAATTTAACTAAAATAGAAAAAATAAAACAATAACTTTCTGAACATTTATTTAAATTAAGATAATATACATTTCTTTTCTTTTTAAATAATAAAAATTTTAAGAAATATTTTTCTTTAATTTTTCTAAAAATTAAACTAAAAAAAAATATTTTTCTTTTTAAAACAATAAAATCTTAAAATAAAAAGGAAATAATGTTAACTAAAAAATAAAATAATACAAAATATTTTTCTGAAAATTTATTTAAATTAAGAAAATATACATTATTTCTTTTAAATAATAAGATTTAAAAATTAAATTTAAAAAAGAAAGAAAAATTAAGGAGATTCAAAAAAATTCTGCTGCTCGGTGATTCGAAAAGCCACTCCAGATTTGTTGTTGGGTACTTGTACATTTATTAGTGCGGTCCAAAAATGCATGTGAAAACGTAAATTCGGAATTTTAATGCTCTCGCCCACTAGGATCGTTGTATACCGGCAAAACGATACCCCTGTTTTGTTTTTCTTTTAATCAAAAAATATTTAGAGGTCGCTCAAAGCGCTCAAAATTTTTAATGCATTTTATATTGGAAAAAAAAACATTTTCCGTGGAAATGGCATACAATTCTTGCAAATCAAGATTTTTCGATTAGAAAACTCTGTTTACCTTCAAGAGACTTTCAGTTATAACACCCAATTGTTTATTTTACCATTTTTTAATACTAGCGATTTTTTATGGATCCCCCATTGATTTTTTTTTTTGGGGTTTTTAGGGGTGCTATAAAAAATAGTTAACATTAGGAAATAGTTAAATAAGTAAATAGATATTATTACTGAAAGCCTCCTGAAGAGAAATAAAGTCTTCTGATCGACAAACAATGATTTGCACGAATTCTATACCATTTCTACGAAAAATACTTTTTCACCATATAAAATACATAGAAAACTTTAAGCGTTTTGAGCGACCTGTAAATATATTTTTTGATTTCAAAATAAACAGGGGTATAATTTTCTTCGTTATAGCACAGTAGGGGGAGAGCATTAAAATTCAGACTACTTTTTTACCACCCTACATACAGTATATGTTTGCATATGTGTGAGTATGTATGTGTGATTGCATTTGTATAACTATGCGTTCAAAGCCCGCGTTTTTAAATATTAATTTTTTATGCGCTTTCGTTTGCTGTTTGCGCGCGCCCTACCCCTCCACTTGCGCTGTCCGCTACCACAATCGCTTTGTTGGCCGTTACCAATAATACGATTGTCGTCTTCTTAGCCAATACAGCGCAAAGGACACGTACATACATACATTGGCTGTAAGCTTTATCTATGTGTTAGTTAGCTCACACTGGTAGGGGATAGTGCGCGTCCTCTTTCAGTTTTTTTTTTTTTGCTTTTTGCTCATTTTCTGTTGTAATTTTGCGCTTTTTATACAAGTTTTTGTGGTAGCAAATAAAAATTTAGTTAGTCACTCGTCGTCAAGGATACGGTGCGTTTCGTTTCATACGTTTGTCGGGTTTGTACCAGAATTTATTGCTCGTTTTTTTTTTTTAATTTTCCACAGATGTTCTTGTTGTTGCTACTATTTTTTTGGTGTAATATTCCATTTTTCGTTTGCAAGTTGAAAAATTAGTTAGGCGCCAGTAAGCCGCCACATACATACATATGTACATACGACGATTATTAGCCGCGTAGTCTTAGTTACCAAAAACCAAATCAAAACGTGCCACAAATTGCAAACATACATACATATGTATGTACATATATACATGGCACGCTCACACAAACAACACACAGCAACAAAAAAGTAGTAGGCAGAAGAAAAAGTTTAATTGTCGCTGCTTTACCAAAAAAAATGTGGTAGAATTCGTGTTCGGAAAGTTTTTTTTTTTGTTTGTAATGCCGAAAAGTTAGTGAAGCAACGACCGTAGTAATCAAGCGGAAAGCGCACGAAGCAGCTTGGGAAAGCGGCTGTAAATGATGTGTCTACGCCACACCCACGCATACTCAGCTACGTCAGCGCAATCAGCAGTTAAGCAGGCGCTCATTTGGTCCGCATCGAATTTGGAACTGAGGCGAAAAGGTTGAAACTATTTCCACCTTTCGCTGATCCTGTCAAGTGCAGTGCACTTTGCCAACGAAAAGTAAGTCACAGGCCAATGGCAGTAAATTTAGGAATACATACGTACAAATATGTATACAGATACTCACACACATATGTACATACGTACATGCATCCATACATACAGACACACACATCAAAGCAAACGTTACGCGAATTTCGCTTCGAAAGCCTGCGTCAGCGGAAATTCTCCACACAACCAACGAACAATAAGAAAACCCAAAAGCAACAACAACCACTCTGCATGCTACACCAAATTTCAACTAGCTTTTAAATTTCCCTTTACTTCACCTATTCTACCTTTTAACCTGCTTACTAACGTCTATTCGCTTCCGGTTAGCGGCACAAATTGCGTTTCAATTCCGTTTACTTTCTCAGACACACACACAAACATGTGTGTTTCATGCTAAAAATAAGTGCTACATTTCATTACCTGCGCGTTCCGTACTTGTCCAATTGGCTTGCGCTCCTTAGCCAACAACAAAAACACTAGCAGCAGCAGCAATAACGGCTGCGAGCGTACCTGTCGCTGCAGGACCCTCCCTCGTTCGCGACTAATGACAGCCACAGCCGCGCTAACAACGCTGTTCTGTCAGTCAGCCATCCTAGCCTAGCAAGGGCTGGCCTGGCCAGCTAGTACGTTCAGGCAATTCGAATTCAGTCAGTTAGTTTAACGTTTACACTTGCAGGGCTAACATGTAGTCCTGCGCCACCAACGCATTAAACAGGATCAACGATTTTATTTTTTGTAATTCTTACTTTTTTGCTGAAGAGTTCTTTTATGTGATTTTAAGTTTTTGTTTTAGTGCTTGTGTATATTTTTTGTGGAGGAGTGTCCAAAAAAATATAATTTTAAATTATTTTGTGAAGAGAAAATTATGTGTTAAGCGATTTGGCTTTCCAGTACATTTCAAATACTCGTATCTACTGGGAAGATTTTATGCAAATTAAATTTGGGGTGAGTTTTACAGGTTTTTTCAATTGACTCGTAAAAATATTTTTAAATAAACCTTTGACACATATCAGCTTTTCCTCGAAATTGACTTTAGTGTCGTTGAAAGTTTTTATGAAAGATTTAAACTTGATTTTCAAATTTAAAAATATTAAAATTAAATTAAATAAAAAATTTTTTTTATGATGCATTTTTAAGAAGCTGAATTGACAAGATTAAAAAAGCTGGTTTTCCTCGAAATTGGCCTTAGTTTCGTTAAAAGTTTTAACCGAAGATTTAAAGTTGATTTTCAAAATTAAAAATAACTACAAAAAATAAAAAGTGTTTTGAAAAATTATTTTTTAAGACGCATTTTTAAGAGGCTGAGTTCACGAATTTAACAAAGCTGTCAAAATTTATATGTAAAATATAATCGAGTATTCCTAGTTTTCGTTTTAAAGAAATTCTATATTTATTTGCAAAAAAAAATGCGATTTTAACTACAATTTCGAAATTTATATAAGAAAATTTGGCATTTTTTTTAATGGTTTGTAATTGTATACAAAAAAATCACATGCAGATCCTTGGCACTGGGAGAATTCACAGTTGACTTAAACGATAATCTGTGGTTCTTTGGGTGCCAAAGCTTAGTGTGTCGATCGCTCCACAAAATGCTGAAAGATCATATTCAGCGTAATTCAATAAGACCGCAGTATTTCTTTTACAAATAAAACACAACAAAATTTGTCGAAATTACTTTTTTTGTTTTTTTTTTAGTCTACGACATTTATCTGTGAAACAATGCGCGTATTTCCAGCTCTGGAATGGTTTCGTGGTTATTAGCGTAGACCACACTTATCACGGAGCCTGACAATAGAATTCTCTAGGCATGCAAACATAGGTCCCTTGTTAAAAAGTCCGTTGAACGGTGCTGTAGAAAAGGTTAAATTGCTGTGCACAACGACGATGAGATTGTCGCGGCATGGTCCACACTTTGTTCCACAGCAGCAATACTTTTGGCCGAATGACGCACGGGTGTTGTCATGTTTTGCACCTACACATTTTCTTAGATTTTCTTCATCGAACGGCTGATTGTTGACTCAGATGGCTGGAATTACATTTACGCGTTATTCAACTGAGTATAGCTCCATAACTAAGTTTGCCAAAACCTTTAGCACCAATCGTTTAAAAAATATATAAAACAAGTAATTTTTAGCAAAAAAAACCGACTTCAACTCTCATATAAAAAATATATATATATATATCTCATGATCCACTGCTCGGATCTTAACCAGATTAGTATGGGACCACCTCTGAGACACTACATTTCCGATGCAAAAATCGGTTGACGTGGTCCAAAGTTATGCGGTAACATACATACAAAAAAAAAAAACAAAAAATATTCCGACGAACTGATAACCTCCTCCTTTTTTGGAAGTCGGTTAAAAACATGAGCATATCACAAATAATTGCTCTCAAAGATTTGCATCATCCTAAAGTAGTAACAAGTAAGGAAATTAAATTGGGGCGGAAGCCTACTTAATACACCACGCGGACAAGTTTACAGTTATGTATTGGAAGTTCGATTTATGCTCGACCATTTCCAATAACCATCTATTAGCATGGACACAGAGCGGCTGGACGGGCTGCCATATACGGGAAGTGGGCGTGGTTTGTCCTACTAGTGAAATGTGGGTGTGTACTGCACTCGAATAGTGACAGTCATAAACAATCAACTCGTCACGTAAAAATGCATATTACAAAAGACGTGATAATAATGTATTTTTATCTGAGAGCGCGCCCAGAAACTCGTTTCGTAGTTGGCAACACTGCCAATCCCTGAGCAGGTAAAAAGCTGATACGCGAAATGGCGAGCTACCGCTGGAATTCAGTAGATTTATTGCGCCTGCATTTTTTAATATTGCTATAAAACAGTATTTGTAACTAAACACGATTTCACCGGCATTTTGAACCATAAAATAAAAAAACTGATATGAAAAATATTACAATTTTTGTTCGTTTTGTTCAATCAAAAGTCTCTCCATAAACTTCTCAATAAATGCCCACACATGTTTTCGTCACAGTGGCTCTATGAGAAATTGTTATAAAAAATACAGACTTTGACAGCGCTCTCACGTGAAAAAAGTTTCATATCGAGTTATCTATAGCTTTGATACTTTTCGTGTAAAATCCTGTAAAAATGTCAAACAGCAAAATTTCTCTCTGAAGTGAGAGTACAAAGTGAGTAACAACCAAATAGTACGGGAACAAAAAATAATTTTTCCTGTAAAAACGTCAAACAGCCGATCGCTTGACACTTTTCATGATTTTACCAGAGGAAATAGTTCGGGTAAAATCTTGTAAACTTCATTCTCTACCCAACTCTCCAAAAATCGCTCTCATGTACAGGATTTTGGAGTACGTGAACATTTTTCCTCTAACTTCCTGCAAGTTCGTGTAAAAACCTGTAAGTTCATGGAGTACGGGATCAGAGCTTATGCCTTTGCGGAGATAGCCAGGGTTGCGGACGAGGTTTGTTTAATTCACAAAAGAAAAAAGCTGACAAACAACTAAAAGTTCCGTTATATTCTATTAAACAATTTTAATATACTCGTAAAAACATTTCGACTGTTGTTTGCCAATAGCTCTAAACCGGTTTTGGTGGTTGAAAAATTCAATAGAAATTTTTCGTTTTTAGCGAAAACTGTTTAACAGTTTCCAGGTGTGTTGCGAACTGAGCAGGGAGTTTTATTCTGCGTCTATTGTAACTGCGCATAATCAGCAACAAAAATATTTTGAGTGATGCAACGCTTCATTAAAATGTTGCCATATTTTCACCCGGAGAATTGTCAACTTTTAAATTCTGTCCAACAAAGTCTTGCGACGTAGAGCGCTAATTTTTAATACATATGTACATATATCTATGCACATAAACTTTTTATGCGATAATCGAAAAAATTTTCGTTATATGTGTATATTTTTGGGGCATATATCAAGCACATTTTTAATATTTTTGAGTCATTTTAATGATTATATAATTAAGTTTTTTGTGCATATTTTTGTCTTCCCTAATAATGACACATTTCGATATTATAAGATTTCAGCTTTTTTCTGTAAGTTAGCAATCAATCAAAACTTCAAATGCATTACCAGGAAAATCATGTTTCTCTTTCTCAACTGTGAATATGTTTCCAAAACGTAGAACACTACCTTTTTGCGCCTACTGAACATTTTTGTAGAACGATTTAGTTCTCTAAAACAAATTTTTAAATAACGTTAAACAACTTTCAAAAAAGAGATCCAACATTTGTTCCGTTTGACATTCAGAGTTTAGAACTTTGTACGAAAAATTTTATTGTAAAATTGTATCAGAAGTGTCTGAAGGCAAAAGCTGTAGGACAGTTTACTCAGGGCCATTTTGTAAAAGTGAGACTGCTCAGACTACTTCATTACTTAAACCAATTTTTTGAAGGGACAATTTAATAAAATTGGTGGAAGAAAGGACTCCGATTCACTCGAAACACGTATTATTTATTTACAGATAGTTCTTAACCCTTCGATTTGTGAGAAGGTCCCTAGGGACCTTTTCGTATTTCATGTGCCTATATCTTTTTGTTCAATGCATTTTTGAAAAGAATTTATACATGTATTCCAAGAATAAATTAAGCTGAATCGTT
>NW_023458559.1:38950836-38974674 GCF_013731165.1 Rhagoletis pomonella | reverse complement strand
CACGTTCGAGTGTTATTGAGATTTCAACATATATAGTACGGGGATTAGTGACAAGGTCCCTAGGGACCTTGTACAATTTTAGAAGAAATAACAAGTTACTTGTCTTCATGTTTTGATTTTTTTTTCACTTGTTCTTCAAATTATTTCATTCCTAATATATATGCAGGACGTTAATTTAATCAAAAGACAACATAAATACCAAAGAAGTTGCACATGCACAGTCGAAACATCGAGCAACTCTTTGTAGGTCCCTAAGGACCTTCTCACGAATCTAACGTCATCGGCACTGTCACTCATCGGAGGGTTAAATGATTGAGATAATGGACGCTTCTGTGCTCAGTTCAGAGCTTGAACTTCAACATTCGTTTAGGATATCAGACTGATGCAGTATTTTTCAAAAGAAGAACAATGCTTCGGCAAAAGCATTAGAGTCAGCTGAAGAGTGAACATATTGACTGACAGTCAGGCTGTCATCAGGGTAGTAACTGGAGTGATGAAGTACATGCTCTGTGTAGAACAAAAATAGATGAACTCTGTAACAATATTTAGACGGACGAATATCTATTTCGTGTTCGCTCTTGGTGGATCTAAAGTCTAGTTGTAGTCTGTATTACAGATCCATGAGAATCTCAGCCAAGCTGACCTTTGAACACAAAGTATGTTTTGAAGTTAGTTATATAAAATTACATGTAATAAACATGATTCGATTTTCGAAGGAAAAGCTAAAATTTTAGGAAATGAAAAATGGCACTGAGGATGGCATAACGTCGAAACGGGTAGGCCGACCTTAAAAGGTCAACGCACAGAATTTCTACTCACTCCGTCTCAGTAAACCGGAAATTCGTTAAACAACGGCATATTTGGAGGATACTATGGTTTTTTACTACTAGTAGGATTGAGTGTGAAGTCCTAATTGAATCGGCGACCTAATTTTATAATATTTTAAATTAAAATTCATAAAAAATTGTGTATGGGGCACCCCTTTATTTTGTTTAATGTAGGTTTTACCCAACTTTTTTAGGGCTTGCTATGTAGAAGGGGTTGAAAAAGATAAATTTTTATTTAATCACAAAAATCTTACAAAATTTGTTCTTTAAGTCTGATAAATTTGACATATTATTTAAATTTATTCGTTGACTTAAAGCTGATCAAAGTCAAAATATTTTTTCGAATTTTCGCGATTTATAAAATCAAGCTTTTCGAACCCTGGTATTTTTTTAATTGTTTTAATTTCGTGGATGTCTTTATTTTGTACGGTATTGAATTTTATTTAAGGACCGCCCTAATATGTATCATTGGCTTAAATTCTGCGCTATATTTTTACAAAATAATGATGTTCGATTTTCTAACCTTTTTACCAGCTTTTGACCCTTAACTTTAATATAATATAGGGGTTTATTATATTATTATTTATATCGTAGATTAATACCTCGTGTGTATGCATGTATACTGGTTTCTGAATTGAGTCAGTCTTTTTATTATCATTCGACACGCAATCAATAGTCCACCAAAGAAATTAAGAAATTATATTGAATGTTTTATGTGCATTTTATTGATTTTTAATTCCCTTTCGGCACATTTACGCAAATATAAAGAGCTTTAGTTTTTTGGGTCATAAATGTTGCATTCGAAAAAATTACAATGAGAAGTCAAATAATTTGAAGATATATGTACTTATATGTAAAAACTATAAATTTTCATTTTTATTCATAAGACATTTTATGGACATTTTTTATTAATTTGGCGGTTAGAGTAAAGTTTGATTTTAAACTTTAAATTTGTCTAATATATGTTTATATATTTATTTATCCCACTTTGAATTAATCCTAATGTAATATATGTACTGATAAAATGTTTGCTATTGTCGTCCCGTTTTTTTTTTGTATTTTTATTTGAAAACACATACATTTAAAAAACTACAATTATTTTTACTCTACACAAGGACTTGTGCTTTGCCATACATATCCTGCATTATGTTTTTCATTTATTAGACGCATACCCCTCGACCATCGTCCACTAACATACTCGGCAGATTTGCATATGAAATCAGCTTAAATGTAATTACATGGCGACCATAGTTTATTTAAATGAATCTCACATTGACAACGAATACAATGCGGCTATAAAATATTCGAAAGACACGCTTTTCACACATTTGCGCTAAGAACTTATGTAGCACTACACAGCAAAAAACTCTGCGACGAATCTTTAAAGAGAGTATTCCGGGATTAGTCTCAATAGAGTACGATTATTTGAGATCAATTAGTATCGACTCATACCTTGCGGATGTAATTGGAGATTAATTGGCCCCCCGACTCATCTCTAACGGCATTGGCATGTACATAATGTATAAAGAGTATTCGCTTAGGAAGCCCCAGAACCTGGGGTATGTGTTTATAAGTAAGAGTTTCTAGGTTTCACTTCTTTTAACTGGTTAGCATTTTTTCGGTAATGTTATCAAAAGTAAATGCCGTATATTAAATGTTCGCACATTAGGGTGGTCCCAAAAAATATAGTCGGAACTCTACTGCTCTGACCCCCTAGGATAAAATATAGAGGTCGCTCAAAGCGCCAAAGTTTTCCATGTATTTTATATGGGAAAAAGCTACTTTTCGTAGAAGTGGTATAGAATTCTTGAAAATGCATATTTTTCGAACAAAGATTTCCAATAATAATACACAATTGATTATTTAACCATTTTTTAATGCTAAAGATTTTTTTTTGGTCCCCCATTGCATTTTCTGGGGTTTTTGACGGACCTATACAATAGAGTTACTATGAAAAAAATGGTTAAATAAACATTTGGCTATTATTATTGGGAATTTTCTGAAAAGGAACAGAGTTTTCTGATCGAAAATATTAATTTTCAAGGATTGTATATCATTTCCACGAAAAGTTTTTTCTCATATAAAATATGTATATACTATATGGGCATATCCCAAAAACCTTCCATTTTTGGTCGCGTCCGTACCGTGTTTTATTTGCTTGTATCTTTGTACTTAACTTTTTATACTTCCAAAAATTTTTGTTGACTATAGCACCTTCCCATATATATATTTATTTTTTTTTTGTGACTCCAACCTCGAAATTTTTTGGGAAATATCTAAAAACTAGTTCCCTGAAAATTTGAGCCCTTAATATTAATATTAAGTGCTCGACTAAAGCGTGCCAGGATTTTTGTTCAAAATACACGTAAAATTTGATTATTTTTCTTCAAAACTCTATAGCTCAGACGTATTTAATGGTTTTTCTTCAGAACTGAATGCTCTACAAAAGTGTCAATTGCGGCATAACCCTAACTCCTACCAGCGAGGTAGTACAGGTCACTAAACCCATTTCTTTTGCCCCTATCTCGTAAATGGAAAGAGCTACGAAAAAATTCCAAATGATAAACTTGTAGGGCATTCAATTCCCTACAAAAAAGTTCTGGAACACCAAATCGCTAATATCGATATTTTTTTGAAATATTGCGCTTTGAAGTTGTTCAACAATTTCTACAATTAAGCTTGAACGTTTCACCTCGACAGCATTACCGGAATCGTTTTCGAAGAAGTACTGTCTGATGACTTTGCCTGCCCAAAACCTACACTAAACAGTGACTCGTTGTCGATCCATAGTTGTTTTTTAATGATAAACAATTGAATTTTATGGACGTGTATACACAGATTTCTTGTTAAAATCCGCTTAACGGTGCTGCAGGGAAGGTTCAATTGCCGTGCACGACGGCGAATTGAGGCTGTCGCGGACTGGTCCACAGCAGCAATATTTTCATTTACACGTTTTTCATCGACCCGGCTTCTGTTTAAAAATTTAATTAAATTAAGTTGTTGTTTTTCTTATTCTAATTATATTAAATTAATTAGATAATAAATGAATTATTAAAGTATAGGTATGAATCGGAATGGTAATGAAAGGGCTTTATTTCTAGGCTTAATGTAGCAGTGTTGCCATCAGTTGGAAAAATCAAACTCAACTTGAATTAAAGTAATAACGTAATTGTAATACATTGTATCTAAGTATCACAATGTGGTTGTCAGACGAAAGGGGTTTAAGAAGGTTTTGGTTTTGAAGAGCATTGCCAACTGTTTAAAAAGTTAAATTAAATTTATTTAATAATTTAAATGAATACAATAAGGGTATCAATCGAAATCGTTTTGAAAAGGCTTTATCTCTAAGCTTAACGAGGCAGTGTTACCACCGGTTTGAGAAATCAAATTCAACTTGAATTAAAGGAATTAGAATTGAAATACGTACATATGTGTGTGTCAAAATATGGAGGTCAGACGAAAGACTTTTTTATGAAGGTTTTAGTTGGGAAATATTTTGAAGAGGGTCGCCAACTGTTTAACTGTTAAATTAAAATTGTCTAATAATTTAAATAAATACAATATGGGTGTCAACCGAAATGGTTTTGAAGGGGCTTCATATCTGAACTACATGTTGGAGGGTTGGCACCTGTTTAAAAACTCAAGTTGGACTCGAATTAAGAGAATAAATTTACTGAAATTATTTTCAGAACATGGGTGTCACACAAAAGAGGTGTAAGAAGGTTGTAGTTTGGAAATATTTTCAAGAGGGTTAAAAAATTTTAAAATCTCTTATGTTTTTTGGCAATCTAGTTTTATGTAATTATAAATATCTTAAATTTAAGTAAACAATTTTTCCAAACCACTTGTCAACGTCCCTAAAGGCAAAAAGTGGGAATGAGTCAGATAATCTTTCAAACAGACCTCATCACTTCTGTATTTTCTTCGCTTGGAAATTTAACACCGCACGCACTCACTAAACGGCAATCAACATCGAAGTACAAATAAAAAAATGCAAATTTTCTACTCATGAATTTCACCACAAAATCATCAATTACGCCTTAAAATTGCTCTACGATATCCCTATTTCCATCCAGCGCCGCCATTTTTACGTTGTAATTTTCGGAATTCGTTCTTTTTTTTTTCTTTGGAAAAAGCTCGAACATTTTCGTAATAAAGCACTTGGGTTGCTTGCATTATCCAACACACACGCAAATACATATACTCGTACAAATGTGTGTATGTACATATATTTTCAAGCTAGCTGTTTAGTTGGTAAATGCAAAATAGGCACCACATGAAAATATGTTTTACGAGCTCCGGTACGTACAAGTCACGGAAATTCCGTGCATTGCATATTTGCACGTCAGCGCACAGTTGAATTCAGTTTGAAAACTTCTTTGGAAACACCAAATAGAAAGCCTTGCTTTTTCGAGCACAAATATCGGAGCGTATGTACATACATAGGTACGCCATGCCATCCAGCTAGCACCACCTCACACTCGCCAAACGATTTTCTTGCCACCTCACTACCGTAAAACAAAAACTGCATGCCGGCTAAGTCCTACCAAATTTACATATGTATGTACATATGTAGTATACCGTCTTACCTGTGTATGTAAATTTGTGCGCTCAGGTGCCACCGTCAGTATGGCGCGGCATTAATGTGCAGCAGGGATAATTTATTTTATCGCTTGCAACAAATCTAAATTGATCGTTAGGCTCCCTATACTAGAACGAGAAACTCTGCCACCAACACCATCACAACCACCACATGTGGTGCTTATTGTATTATTGCTGTATAACGGTATTTACTCAAATACTGTACACATTGAATGTGTGATTCGTATAACGAAAATTAATTTGTGAAAACAAAACAACGTTTTTTTTTCTTTTCGTGTTGTGTTGCTTTGTTGTCGTTTCTGTTTGTTTTCAGTGGCTTTGTTTTCCATGAAATACTCTTTGCTTTCATCAATTTTATGAAATTTCCAAATTATGTAAAAGCCAAGGAAGCGCTATAAAAATAATGACGCATACTGCTACTACCTATAATGACTGTAATAATAAAAAAATGTGTAGCAACTAAAATAGTTAAATATAAAAATAGACATTTCTGAAGTACTCTTGAATTTTCAAGTTTTACGAAGCCGCTTGATTTAATTCAACGCTTCTCAATTAAACCTTTTGAAACTACTATTTATGTAGGTCATAAGTATATGCGAACACGCCATCGTTTATACTTTCGAACGAACGGCTCAAATGTCCGAAAAATAGACAAAAATTTGTGCTCCAGGATAGCAATGCTTAGGCTGAAAACACAGAGTAGCGGCGAGCATCGAGCAAAGCGTCAATTACAAAAGTATATCGCTAGCTTAGAGTGAAAAGTTGCAAAGTCCTATTTTAAAAATTTTACAGGAGAGTAAAAAAACTTCGTATAGCTAACTTCTTCAAGTATTCTGCAAAGCTTTGAATACAACATTTTGGCTTTTTAAAGCAAAGCAAAACTCCATATGAATCAGAGGGATTCCATCTATATTAAAAGATTTCGTACTTTTGGACTTAGCAAATTTTCCTTTCATTGAATATAAACTAGAATAAATAAAACCAGTTCCTTTATCCTTTTCGGGATACAATACACTTTTAATTTCTCCAACCTAATATAAGTTTTCATAAAATGTGGACTTAGCAACTTTCCACTCTAAGCTAGCGATATGTTTCAATGGGAGCGCGCATAGTGATGAGAAAAGCGAACATAGGTACACGTGTGTAATCGACGCCTTGCTCGTTGCTATGCTCATCGCTCTGCTCGCCGCTCCACATTAACCTTTGAAGCCTTCGCTTTAGTCTTTTTACTTAAAAGACTTTCAATTATTAATAGAACTGTTGCACACGAGCCCGGGGTTTTCCAAAAGAACGAATACTTTCCACACTTTTATCGTAAATGTCCTCCTCGTTTATAAATAAAATACAATATGCGTTAAATCTTCACCATGACTTCTCTGGCACGTCATGTTGAAACCACATATTTTCCTAGTTCATGTCATCTAATTCAGGCCATAAAAAGTTTGTTATCATGTCACGATAACGTTAACCATTGACTGTAATAGCGTTAGGTTAGGTGGCAGCCCCGTGTTACCGGGCCTCACTTAGACAATTAGGAGATTGTCCTTTCCACATTCTGAACGATAAGCGCCCCGAGCCGATTTTTGTTTGTTAACGTATTCGCTTAAATGGAAATGTGCCTCATTGCAATGAGCGATATGCACTTCTTGTCGAACGACCATTTTCATAAAATGTTGGAATCACTATTACGCGTTGTTCAACTGAATATCGCTCCATAACAAAATTTTTCCAAAGACTGTAGAACCAATTGTCTAAAAAATATATAAAAAAGTCTAAGTTCGGGCGGAGCCGAACATTAAATACCCGGCGCAAGTATTCAATATAGTTTTTTCAGCTTTCGGAAAACTACCGCTGCGTGGTAACCAGATAGAACGTTCAGTTAGATATAAGGTTTGTATAGTAACCAATATTTAGTACTAGTTTGTACTGGAACCTGCAAATTTTTACTGGAAAAGTGTATGATAACCCAAAAAATTTGCAAGAGTGCACTGAATCGAGAGCGTAACAACACGGGAGAGCTGCAAATTCTTGCTAGTGAAATTTTTACTAGCAGAAATTAGCTAGCAGAAGAAGAAGAAGAATAAATGTCAAAAGTCGCCATTTGTTGAATTGCTTTAGCACAAACAAAAGTAAAATGAGTGGAAATCAAAATATTAATGATGTACTGGACTGTGTAAGTGCTTGTGTGTAAGGCAAAGAGTTTAAAACTGATTTATAAATAGTAAAATGTTTACAGCAGAATATCAAAACGGTGCAACAACTATTCACTTGCAAGTTTTTTACTAGTTTTGTGTTCAATAACTTTTTCTGCTAGTTTTCTCTTCTTCTCACTTTTACGCTCTATTTTGCTTTTACGCTCTCGCTGCAATATTTTACTGGATAAGTTACTATACAAACCTAAATTGTGATAAACTTATATATATATATATATATATATATTTAAGTGGGCGGCATCACGCCCATTTTCCAAAATTCCATAATAATGTTACTTCTTTTCAAGGGATTGTTGTTAGTATCAATTTTGGGTGAAATTAGCGTCCTTAAATTTCTAAATATCGAAGTTTCAAGCATTTCTCGAATTTACCGTTATAGAAAAGTGCGCATAATTTTAGTCAGATTTCAATAAATTTCAAAGTTTTTTCTTTATGTGGCAACCACAATAATCGTACCGAGTTTGGTACTGATTGATCGAACGGTTACCGAGATACAGATAAGTGGTCATAAGTGGGCGGGGTTACGCCCATTTTCTAAAATTTTAATAGAAGCGTATTTTTTCTACAGAATTTTCGCAAACATTAATTTTGAATAAATTAGCTTCAGTATTTACTGATTTATCGAAGCTTTCGTATTTCTGTAAATTACCTTTATATGGGATGTGGGCGTGGTTATTGTCCGATTTTTTTTTCTAATTTTCAGCCATTTGGTACGTTTTGTCAAGACCAAGTTTGGGAGAAATTGGTGGAGCGGTTCCCAAGATATACACATGTAATCATAAGTGGGCGTGGCTACGCCCATTTAAGAAAAAATACAGTATTCTTATTTCTCGCCTAAAAATTATTGTAAATATTAATTTTCAGTGAATAAGCTTCAGTAGTTACTAAGATATCGCAGTTTTCGTATTTCTGAAAACAACCGTTATATTGGAGGTAGGCGTGGTTATCGTCCGATTTTGCGCATTTTCAATACCATCCATCCTACGCTGAAAAGAAGTATACATACCAAGTTTCGTTAAGATATCTCAATTTTTACTCGAGTTATCGTGTGCACAGATGGACAGACGGCATGCAGCCTACGTCAGCTGTCAAATTAATTTTGACAAGCGGTATGTGTGATCAAGTTTCAAGAAAGTTATTGATCGGACACCGCACTGTTAAAGCCCCGGAAATGTATAAGCAGCAATGATGATACATGGGTACCGATGATGTTTGCGTTCACTTGCGATGTGTGTATGAAAAGTTAATTATGACTTGTGCACACTGTTGTCTAAATCCTTGACAAAAATATAATTAAAAATATTCTCTCGAATATTCTTACAATTTTTCAGATGTATGAAATATGTAAATTTTTTATCTAAATATTCATTAATAAATAATATTTTTATAATTTGCAATTTTCAGCTACTGTTCTACATAATACTACCCTCACTTCGCCCATGGCTGCCCAACAGAATTCCACACTCATTTACGATAATTTAGATGAGTGCCCTTCGTTGCTCAAAGAACCTGAAGAGCTAAGCCGTTACAGTCCTATATTACCATTGAAAAATCAGAATAATGCAGTTCAACAAAGCACACAGCCATGCGATGGCAAGACTAACAACAACAACAACAACAAAAATAAAAACCACAACTTCAATCCTAAAATTAAGGAGTTCCACAAATATCGCAAATACGCTAGTAATCGTTTACATCGGAATTACGCGCCGAGTACCTGTAGCGCTCAGAGCGGCCGAAGTCGTACGATCTCATTAAATGGTGCCAATAGTGCAGAGGTAAGAATCTCAAAAAAAAAATTATGAACATTTTTGCAATTTTTACTAGCTTTACTTCGAACGTTGGCCTTAGAAAACCATTACCAAAACACTTAAAAATTATACATATTTACATAATTTTTTTAAAACAAAAAAAACGTTTCGAAGCGAAAAACGAATCGGTGAAACGCACTGCGTCAAGAAACCGTAAGACAAAGTTACCCTTTGATTGAGAATTTTACAAAGCAGGACCAGAAATCTTTAAGTCCAACCCACCCCAAAAAGCTAACAAATATGCTTGGCGAGCTTTTTGCAAAAGCATAGAGTAGTGTCAGGAAACCTCTAGATTTAGATGCGTGCTTGCGAGGTGTACCACTACCTTGAGATATCTGAAGGACTAGGCGGGAAATTGGACAGTGATTAGGAACTGTTCATTCAAGTTTCTCCTCGATGGCCATTTTCAGAATATATTCAGAATTCGCTATGTCGAGGCTTTTAGTCGACACTTCATTATATAGAGGCTTTTGCTAACGGGATTTTACCCGACAATATATGTACATATGTAATATATCGAAGGTTTCCAAACTCAAAATTTCTTCATTACATCTATAGAGCATGTTTGTATGGAAAATTTTGCAACAGCGAGGTTTTTTTCAGTGTACTCAACAAAAATGTTGTTATATTGAGTTTTTCGTTTTATCAAAGTTCATTATATAGAGTTTTCACTGTACCAGTTTTATTCAAGCTTTCTTTAACTGAAAAACTTGTTTGCTTATGTCTCTCTCTCTTTCTCATTCACAGGAGCAAGGCCAAAAGGAGATACCCATATGGCTTGACGATGAACCACGTTACGTGTCCGGCGTAAATAGCCGCACCACCTGCAATGACATTATCAAAGCTTTGATTGATGACGAAATTCGTAATGGAGGCAATCACGATTATTGTGCCAATCGTGGCAAATGTAAGTCAAGACAACAAGAAACCAAACCATTTCTAGTAATATTTATTACAACACAGCGGTCTCAGAGGGCTGCGTGCGTACGATTGAGAGAAAAATAGAAGGCAGGGTAGTAGAAAAGGAGAGCGTATATTTTATTATCCACTATCTCTCACTCGCTTACTCTTATACACAAAATATCCACCTACATATGTACTTATAATGGTCCTATTATCTACATAATTTTTTGATTTCAAAATGCAAATATTTACATACTTCAACGGTTTACGTTGGCGTTTCATGATAGCTTGAAATTGAAAATGTAATACAAAAACTAAGTAAATAAATAACAACTATACAGTATTTATATACTAATTTCTATTGATTTCTTTTCATTTCGGCGCTCGTCTACAACAAACTCACCGCCACCAAACCACCCACCCATCCAATTCGGCATAACTCACTACCCCTGGCGTGACTTGACTGCGCGTCGGTGCTACCTACTTGCTGTTTTGCTGTTGTACACATGGACTACGCTTCCGGTACTTGCCTCGAACTATGGACTCACTTCCGTTACGTTGGCGGAGTGCTGCATGTTGCTTTACTTGGCTTGACACCCGCGAATCGCATGCACTCACACACACACACACACAAACTCATGTGCATATTTTTATATAAAATATATGGCAAATAAAAATAACATGACTCGCTAACTATGTACAACAACAATAAAAACAATGTGCAAATAGTTGACGCAGCATCGCGTGACTACAGCGATTACGTTATAACAGAAAGTTGGCGCGGTATCGAGCGCAGCTACGATGGCAATATGGCGATTTTGCCCGTTTGGAAGGCTTGGAGTCGAGTACACAATGAGGTAATATACACTAACATTTACTTGATTTTTTTTTACTATATACATACACAGTTACATAGTTAGACGTGCAAACATACATGCTTTAATATCGCGCATTCAAAGCAATGTTTTATATCATTAGTAGTTCTCGGTAGCGCCTTGTTCGCTGGTACCTGTCTGTGAGTCGTAATTATATAACGGTAAAAAACACGAATAGCAAAAAGAATGGAGCCACAGCGCCCACGACGTTGCACAAACGCGGAAGAGAGGGCCGAGAACGTTTGCTTTATTGAGGTGTTTTGGCATTAATCTAAATCTTATATTAGAAACACTAAATTCACATGCATACATATGTATGTATGTATATGTAATAGGCGCTTAAGGCTATCCCCCACCTAACCCCCATTGAACTTCATCTAACAGAGATGGATATGAATTCGGCAGGTAGACTCAGAGAAAAGACGTACACTTAGGTCTCTTTTTATGCGGTTTTTTTATGCGGATTTGAATTTATGCGGGTTTTCAAATCATTATTTCGCAGTAGCGATTTTGCTTTTTTGAGAGTTTTTATTACTTTTTTTTCATTGTGTAAGAGACAATGCTTCTGATAAATAATTTGTCTTTGTATTCTTACATAAGTCATGTATTTATTGTGATATTTTTTATTTTTTATTTTTTGTTAAAATAGATAAAATTTTATTTATTCCATTAATGTTCAGCTTTACATAAGTGTTGAAGTAAGAAATAAATTGTTTTTTTTTTTGCTTAATAATTTTTGGAATTTTTTACATGGACTATCTGAATTTATGCGGTTTTTGAAAATGCTGGAACGCATTCCCTGTTTTTGTATTAAGCGAAGCGCACATTGGCGCGATTCTGTCGTTGCGAATACGTTGCGAATTCGGCTGTTAACTTCGAATCCGCAAACGTGCGCACACTTGAGCGATTTTTTCGCGTCGATTTCCGATGTACAATTCACTAAATTTTCCCTTTATTTCGTGTATTTTCGCACTCGGCGTGCCCAAATCGTACAAAATACTATTATTACGAACGTTTTTATTAGTTTTTGTATATTACACGTTTTTTTTTCTTTGCCTTTATTGCTGTGACACCTTTCTTCTTCTTCTTTGACGCCTTCAAAACGCTGCAAGCCGCGTTTCGAACGCGTCAATAGAGAACATTGAATGTTCGAAAAATTCGCAGCGACGGAATCGTGCAAGTGTGCGCTAGCGCATTAAAATGTATGGGTAGCATTGTTGTAATTTTTGGGCTTGCGGATTCGCAACGACAGAATCGCGCCAATGTGCGCTTCGCTTTAAAGTAAAGAACTTTTTTATGCGGCTTTCTGAGGAACGCATGTACCGCATAAAAATTGACCTAAGTGTAGTGTAGAACGAGAAACTTCGATCACGGCTCAATAGTTAGCGAGATATAACTCGGAAATCGACGGTACGTCCGATACTAACAGCACGTCTAAAACTACTGTACGAGAAGAAAAATGACAACAACAAAATATTAAGGACAGACATGGAAGGGAATACACTAACAGCAAAAACAAAGAAGGTAAAAATCACGGACTTCTACCTGCCGTCAAAAACGAGCCAGAACAATTCATCTACCTATTGAGCACCGCAAACACTGCAAAACTAAGAAGACGTACCTAACAAAAGAAAGAGGTAGTTAACAAGGAGTATAAATACGAGCAACCAACAAAAATTATGCCGAACGAAAAATGACACTGAAGATGGCACAACGCCGAAACCGGTTTGTCTCCAAGCCAAATTTGCAAGGGATGACGGAAATTCGTTCCAAAATACATAAAGTTTTTAAATATTTAAGTACAATGTTCATATTGGGGGCCATGGACATTGGCATCAAAATTTCAAGAGTGTGTAATAAAATGGCAGCATGCAAAATATCTGTTCATGCTATTTTGTAATTTTTGAAATTTTATGATTTTAATACCCGAGCGCACTTGTGCACAAGGGTATATTAATTTTGTTCGCATAGCGGTTGTTTGTAACAGTAATGTATACATAAATGCTCAGAATGAAAAGAGAAATCGATTAAGCCATGTCTGTCTGTCCGTCCGTCCGTCCGTCTGTCCGTGTACACGATAACTCGAGCAGAAATTCGGTATGCAGGTTGCTCCTTATTCAAGGCTCGTTAGTATTGAAAATGGGCGAAATCGGACTGTACGAACGCCCACTTCCCATATAACGATATTTTCTAAAAATTCAAAAACTACGATATTTCAGTTAATATTAGATGGAAATTATTGAAAATTAGTACGTGAAGTAGAATTGTGGTAAGAAATAATATTATTATGAAAATTTATGAAAATGGGCGCGACCCCGCCCATTTATGATGGAATGCTGTATCTCGGTAGCCGTTCCACCAATCGTTACCAAACTCGGTACGAGCCTTGAGTAGGATCTAACTAAGGAATCTGTTAAAAATCTTTGAAATCGGGAAATAACCACGCCCACCTGCCATATAACGGTAATTTACAGAAACACGAAAACTGCGATAAATCGGTAACTACTGGAGCTAATTCACTTAAAATCGATGATTGCAATTACTACTTGGCAGAAAATTTGAATATTATAAATTTTTGGATAATGGGCGTGGCACCGCCCATTCATGACCACAAATGTGTATCTCGGTAACCGATTTATCAATTTCGACCAACTTCGGTGCACTTAATAACCTTGGTACGGAAAAGCAATTTGTTTAAAATTATTCAAATCGGACTAAAACTACACCCGCTTACCGAATAACGGTAAATTTCAGATATACGAAAACTCCGATATTTCAATAACTGAGGACGCTAATTTACTCCAAGTTATTAGTTACAACAATCCCCTAACAATAAATAAGACTGCTATAGGCTTTGAGGAATTGGGCTTTATGACTACAAAAGTGTTGTTCGGTTACCTCTTTATCCATTTGTGCCTGACTTGGTTCAATTATATCATTAAGTCTAACTCTGCATATTATCGAAAACGTTTGAAATTGAGTAAACACCCCTACTTACCATTCAAAGGTAGTTCAGAGCCGGGTATATGAAGTTCGGTTTCGCCCGAACTTATACTTTTTTACTGTTTTTTTTTTTTTTAATTCTAATAACACTGGATCACAAAATAGTGTTTTTTTGTTTTTGTTCTACGAATGTCCCTATCCATTCCCCGTGAAGAATCGTCCGCTGCTTTCGAAAACACCAGGTTAATTTTTTATTCTGTGGATAAGTTTTTGAGATATTTTAAATTTATCGTTATTCAGCTTAAAATAAAAAAATAGTTCCTTTTAATCACGTATATCTTACGAACCAATCTAACAATCGTAATACGAAGGATGGCAAATGAAAGCCAACAATTGTCCATAATCCGTATATACACCACTTTTCGATAGGCCTGATAGTTTCTAAGAAATTAATAAATCACTCCAGATTTTTTTTTTTTTTTTATGAAAAAATTTAAACAAGTGGAACAAGGCAGAACGAAAAATGACACTGACTGACCAAAATGTATTCAACATAGTGTGATTGATTTCGACATTGCTCTCATAAGAAACAGCTATAATGTCAAACTGTAATGAATTCTTAACCCTTTTCTTACACTGTGTTTGTGACGTATTATGTTATGGCATTAATTTCTTGCAGATTCGTCTAAGCTTAAAACACTACAAAGAAGTCGCCGAACCCACGCCGCCAAAGCAAAACCGTAACTGGCTTCAATCGCTACGAAAATACTTTGCCAACTTATTTAAATTTACGAAGCGAAATAAGGAACTTCCACTGCCCATCAAAGATAAGCATCAAAAAACTCTCCTAACCATTAAAGAGGAAGAGTCCCCCGACGAGATAGTCTTCATTTTATTACCCGATAAGAAGTACGCCAACGGCTCTGCACGCCCACCAACAAAAGAAGCCCTGTACTCCGCGTCCAACAGCAATGATTCCACCACAAAGGCGGAGATGCTGAAACGCAAACTGTACAGCCTCTCCGAAACGCGTGTCTCTATGCGCCGCAAAAAGCGCTTGAGCAAAACCGCAATACGAAATTGCGAAAAACTACGCGAAAGTCCGCTTGCCAACGCACCAGAGGTGGCAAATAATTGCATACGTCGGCGCAAGGATGCGCCCATACGAAATTCGATACGTCACAAGTTAGCACAGAAGACAAACGAAATCGATACACTTTACAAGCGCGAACTGGAGCTAACTAAGCGACTGAATCACAAATGTCAGCTTTATAAGCTAAGCAATGAATTGTATTCGAATGCGGATCAGAGGCTTGAGCTCTCGATTGGACAGATACAAAGAAATGTTGAGCAATATGCCGAACAGATTATACAAACCGAACATGAATTGCGCGAATTGAAGAATGAAATCAGGCAGGATATATCGTTAGTGAATAACCTCAAGCGAATGACTTTGGATGCGGTGGAGAATGTGAACGATTGTGGTGTGTCGCTGGCAGCTGAAATGGTTGGAGGACCAGCGCCGACTGTGGTAGGTAAGCCGCAAGAGAACGAGGGGAATACGGAAATGCAGTTTGTCGATAATATCTATGAATTCTGTGACAATAACGCTAGCATGTTGGTCTAAGGGTGGTAAAGCGCTGAAAAGGGGGTAAATATTTTACTTTCTTTAAATCGATTGGAGGATATAAAGTATACTTAATTTTCGAAACTATTCATACACTTAAGTTTTTAAGTACACTCTTTAGTTGTTAAAGAAATTTTATTGGAAAACTAAATAGGGGCGTTCGCTTAAACTGTAAAAACGCTCGACATTTTCGAAAGTCTGTAAACTAAATTGTAAACATTTCCATGAAAAGTTTTTAGTTTTCGGTTTTTCTTTAAGTTTAAGAGAATCGCGTGAGTATAATTTGAACTAGTGGTAGTGATTTTTCCTATTCCACATATCACCAAGTTTCATGAATACACCTACTTCATATTTTTGGTAACACCAATAGTGCCTAAATTAAAAAAAAAGAACATCAGAAATTAAACTTCAGATTTTAATTTATAAAACCTAAGTAGCAAGTTCATGTTAATAATATACTATATACCTAAGTTATCATTAGCTTATTTTTTTAAAAGTGTAATAAAAACCGTCCCGATAAAAATATTAGCAATAGATACTCGTCCATATTTTGTATATAACCTAGTTTAAGCTTTATACTAAGTTTTATATTGAAAAATCATTTTTAAAAAATTCAAATATTTTATAAACTGTTACTAAATATTTACAAAAATCTGAAATCGCCAACTTCAAGTGTTAATAAAGTTAATAAGATAAAGTAAAATTAAAAATTTTTTATCTTTAATTGTTCTATTTAGGCGAAGTAAAAAAATAATAGGGGTCATCACATCAAGCCTGGTACTCGGTGTTTCTCCGTGTATTGTTTGTGTAAAATTCCTTTATTATTGGTTCACACATTATCGAATTATCGTTGTGGCCAGCTTACTAATTTTTCTATTCGATTTTTATTCAATTCTAAATCTGCTCGCTGCCAAAAGGCAGTAAGTAAGTAAGTGAGTAAGTAAAATTCATTTAATTTTCTCTTACAATTTATTTTTTTATATACATACTAGGTATGTTAATCCCGGGATCCCGGCCTTTTTTAGGTTATTTTCCAAGAATCCCGAGATTTTTGGTGATTTGTAATTTGCCCTGATGGCAATAATAGAAACTTTTCTTGACCAGTATTGACTATATTTATTTTTTTTTTATTCAATAATTAATATTTTTTCATAAATGTCTAGCTCAATATATATGTATCACCGTGCGATAATTTACAATCTTTACTTTACACCCAAAAATCAATATATTCGTGAAACCCTGGGCCTAATATTATAAAATTGCGTTTTTAGTTTTTCATCCTGACGTAAGTAATTCCAAAATGATTTAAAAAATTCAGTGAAATGTGCTTAGAGAAGAAGTATAGGTATCAAAGGAAATTCTGTAGAATTAAATTTTTTTGTGCATATGGACCGGTAAGTATTGGAAATGTCCTTTTCACATTTTTTCTTAGAAATTTCGCAATATTTGTTTTTGAAATAATTATATGTTATGGACTTATATAAACTCGATAACATCCTTGAATTTCGTCCTTTTAACTTTATCAGCTTGAAAATTACCTATTCGTCCTTGTGAATCCAAAAAATTTTAATTTTTCAATTCTAAAGAAATTTCCTTCCCTCCTTCCTTTTATTTGGTACCCATATTTTTATTCTACAATGCATTGAATTTTTTAAATCCTGACGTCAGAGAGAAAAAGTAAAAACGTCACTTTAAATAAAAAGTAGGTTTCAAACATTTATTTATTATTTATTTTATGGTAGGAGAGCTTCTCCAACAATTTCGAAGCAATTTTTTCGATTTAAATTGTTGAAAAGTAATGAATATCTTAATCCCGGAAATAATCTCGGGATCCCGGGATCGTGATGACGACATCTCGAAAATCAAATCCGGGAGAAAATTCATTATACTAACAAAAGTAAGCTGAAAATGACGTTCACAGTTGATAAAATCCCGGGGTATCATGAATGGAAAGCGTAAGGTCTAAAGCCTCGCGTACAAAGACAGCTTATGGCTTAGCTACCAGCTGAGCTGATCAGCATGCTGATAAGCGCTGAGAGAACGATTATATTGGAAGCAAGCAAGTGTGGGCATCAGCACGGTTTTATTTAGTTGATGTACCGTATTTTTTTAACAGCGCTATTATATTGCTGATCACCTCATCTTCAGCGGAGCTATTTATAAGCAAGAAAGGTATGTGCAAGAAAGGTAAGGAATTCGGAATGGTGAAATTGGAGAGGCGCCTATTACGAGTTAAACTTCTTCAAACTAAATTTCACCATCGATGGCGGAAGATCAATACATTTGCCCCAAAAATGTATATCCTTAGTCTAATGTGCGAGACCAAGAAATAATACTAAATGACTCTATATATCCAGGTGAATAGAGACACCCCGCAGGGCTGTGTCGTGGTGGTAAACCATCTACCAGAGGAGCTGGAGAAACACAGCTGTCGGGTAATTGGGCATTAGGAACTGACCCAACGTTATCTTAAAATGGGCGGCCTCGCGGTCAATCCCAGTAAGATAGAACTTATCTTATTCACTAGACAGTAAAAAAGTGTCTGACGCTGTTCTTACCTCTATTGGAGGTCAGGGATTACAGCCATCTGACAAGGTCTAGCACTTGGGATTGATCTTTGACAAGGAACTCTGGTGCCAAACCTCGAGAAGTGAGCAAGGAACGCATCAGTGAGTGGTATTATACGGGTGTAGGTGAGCTATTGGAGAGAGATGGGGTGTTTCGGTCAAAGTTGTATATTAGCTCTACAAGACCGTAGTCAATAATACTCAGCCTTATCCTTATCCCGTCACCCGAAAATTTTTCATCCGCTCATAGTAAATACACGGAAACAAAAAGTGAAAAGTAACCGGTTGGGAAAAGGAAACTCATGATAAGACTGATTGTGTATGTTTTATTGAGGCTCAGTCTGGTGAAACTCACTTGAGAAGGCCACACTAGCTAAGACTTAATTGGTATTAGTGAGGCACTACGGACCACCTCACATTGGCACTTAATGTAATGCTAAACGTAGTGCCTGTCGACATTGCAGGCAAAACCGCCGCAGCGCAAACATCTATTAGACTCAGGGAATTCGATTGGTTGACAAACTTAAGGACTGGACACTTTGGAGTTCGAAGGGGCTTCGATTTCATCCGTGGTCGCACGGATGGCTCTTATAAGCTTCTCCTTTGCGGCACTTCTGGAGAGCGGGAGCAGTGAAATTCTTCCCAGATGGATCGAAACTAGGTGGCAGGGTTTGTGGAGTGCGATGGCAGTCAGGGATGTAATAAGCAAGAGGTTATCAGGGCTTTAAGTGCGTTAGAGATGCGCTCTAATCTGGTTAAGGTATGTCTGCTCTCTCTTTTAGTTGCGTCGAAATACTTATATATTTGTCCCTTATTGTCTCTTTTTTCTGAGCTCGGCGTTCCCGCAAACCCACAGCAGAAGTTCAAGCTTGTTTCCCTTCGCAACAGAATTTAACCTCAACTTACAATCCAAGGCCTTCATAGCAGCAGGGATGTTTCTGCAGACTTTGATTTGATATTCGCGCCACCCTCCTTCAATTATTCATTTCATTAAATTGAGTATTTACAGTGGGGACACAATTAGGCGCTTCTGGCTTAATGACTACTGAATTCAATGTGGAGATACTGTAACTAGTTAGCGACAATTTTCGGATCGGTATCGCTTTTGTTGACGTATTTTTTGAATATTTTTACGCCCACAAGCGCGATAGTGATCCGACATCCCTCAGGGTCACATGCCGCTTTATTGGTTTCCAAATCTGTGTAGGAACGAAGTAGTATGTTAGGAAAGGTTAGATTAGATAAGCTGCCCTTAACAAGAGTTCACCCGGTGGCCACAGAAGTACGTTTAAATGAACAGGGAAAGGTTTACCCAAACCATTCGGATTTTTTTATGAATAGGCACAGATTTCCCAGTGAAACGGTGCCTAAGCTGCCAAGGTCATTGTAGCAGTAGTCCTCCAGCAATCTTAGGCACATTCCTTGCATTTCCAGCTCCGTTCTTTCTTGTAAATCCCTAAGTGCATATTTTGGAATTTCACGGACTGTCGAATACCCATAGGTGACCTATTTAAACCTAGATAAACCCGTTGAAACTCCTACTCCTTGGGAGCGTCAAAAATGAAAATCCTCGAGGAGTTAAGTTCTGATGCTACAACAACAACAACAACAACCACCCCTAGTGCTTGCCACCCGGAATGCGGAAACCCAACACCGGCAATCTTTTCGCATTGACGACCGACTTTTCGGGAGGAGAATTCGGTCTGAATAGCAAAAATCTGCGCTACCCCTGGTTTCATTTTAAATTTTCTTAAAATCTATAAAAAAAAAGGACTATTTCATCCGAATAGCTACGAAAGAATGAATATTTTGAATATCTATGTATATGCAGTTGTAGATCGAACCTTCGATGTATACAACAATAGCCTTGAATATCAGCGTTTAAAATCTTGGTATATTTAAAGTGAATTTATGTTTGTCCGACAGGTAGTAGAGTTAGCTATGGCTGGTCAATATAATATAAATTACGGCAAAAAAGATGTTTTTTTACCTGGAAACGTTAAAAGCTGAAATTAGTCAAGAACGCAGAACGTATACTTAAGCGCAGTCTTTATACGCAGAATTTTGTCGATTACTGGAGCCCTCAGTGTTGCTTACTACAGTGTTGCCACTCATCAATGCCTTTTCATAAACTTACCTTTTCAACTACAATTTTTCGTGCTATAATAGATCGTAGCTAAATATAAACTACTTAGTTTTTAACAAAGAACCTTATTCAATAGTAAATTTCAAATACTTTAAACGTATTTTGAATAGGAAATTATAACTTTTTTACCATATGCAAAACTGACGAAGTGGCAACCATCTATAGAAGGAAAAAATCAGCTGACACGGAAAAATCTAAATTCGGCAGATTTCTGCGCTACGGGCTACAACTACAAAAATATTCTGCGGTTTTGAGTTTTCATTTACATGGCCAAACGTTTTCTGACATGGCGCTCTGGTAAGACAGATTGTGCAGCTGACTCGCGTTTACGTACCGGTAGGTTTACGTTCTTGACTAATTTCAACTTAAATCTCCTTTAAAATTCTAAATGTCGAAAATTATTCGGAAAGTGTAAAAATGTTTCCAAAATTGTGAATGGCACACCTAGCACACGTTAAGAAGAAGTATTTGTTTACAAATTATGGGGAATTATTCTTAATTAACAGCTGATTTTAACTGAATCCCCAGTAATTAAAAAATATACAAGGACATAACGAGCATATAAAATGCAAGTCCTCTGACAGCAAAAGTCCACATTTCACACAATATGGAAACTAGCACAGCAGCGCAAGCCGCGTTCGCCGTAACAGAGGATCGCGTAAAAAAAAAGAAACGTATATTAAAAGCTGCGGAATATGCAAGTATTTGTAGCTTCATACAGCAGTATCAGGGGCTTGCTATTGACTGTGAAATGGAAATGGCAAATCGCCTATTTCCAGATATTGAACGGCTAACGCTAAAAAGTATTCTACAGACAGAATTAGCAACACGAATGCGGGCGCAACATTGGCATTTCGAAGCAAATGCAAAGAAGTACCTGAAAACGTAAGTAAAACATAATTCAGTATATGCAAACCAAAATTATTAATCTATTTTCGTAACTAAACAGCTTTGAAGATCAAGTGGACACACATCCAGGCCCAACGCTACTGCTAAAAATCGCTTGCATGGAAGGAATGAGTCCAACGACACTCTGTCGCATTATTTTGCTGGAGAAGTACAAATTTGAACATAAATCCGAACTAAGTCGCCTGCTAAAACATCCACATCTCATTGAAGATCCGAAGCTAGCAGCAAACGTGGCGCAGTGTATGTGCAGCGATTCACAAGACGGACCGCTTGTTGATTTACGCCGACGCATTTTGGGTGAAGAGTACGAATTTAAGGTAATTAATTATTAAATGTATGGAAAGACAAAATTTTATCTTTTACCCATTTCAGCTGAAAAAGATGGCCAAAGCCGTTAATATGCACTACTATGATGAAAACGATTTGCGGCGCCTGGGCTACGATAAAACGCCTGATATTAAAATGATAGTGCCTTTCTTGTATAAAGGCGAAGTAGTAAATTGGATTGAAAGTAAGGCGACATTCGGCGATGTTAAGACACATAAATGGTACATACAGCAGCAGCTGTATAGCTATAGTAATCGGTAAGTGTCGATAAGGTTTTGAGCATGTAAAAATTTAAATCATTGGTCGAATGTTTCAGTTTTGGCGCCGGTATTGTGATTTATTGGCTAGGCTACCACGAAGAGACCCCGCTTATTTCGGACAATAATGTAGGCATCATTGTGCTGGATGACTTTCCAGCTCTTGAGCATATGGTTTTCTTAAATTTGTCGAATGAAGATACACCGTTCATAGAAACTACACGAAGCAGCACACTAGAGCCTAGTATTAACAAATCTATATCATAATTATTTTAAATTAAATTTTAAATACTCAGGTTTGTGTAGTTTAAAATCTTGTATACGCCGTTATGGTGTATGGCATTTATGTATTTGTTTCTATTTGCATATTTTAATTTATTCAGGTATTTCAAGATATATGTAATACTTAGAAAATTAAGAAAAATGTTAATAAATATTTATAATTTGATCAAAAAACTTGTATTAATTAAAGATATTATCGATAATGCCAGCTGATTTGTTATCGACAACTATCAGTAATTTTTCAATTTGTTTACATTACTATTGTGACTTCTGATAATGATCTAAAAAGAAGAACTATAAAAACCACTGACACGTCAGATTTTCGTTCGCAAATTCAGGAACTTCCTGGAAAAATCTGTTAATAGAATATATTTGGTGGAAAGTAAATTTTTTCGTCGCAATAAATCAAAAAAAAAAGTTTATTATGAGACTGAAGACAAGTTTGCTGTTAATTTTTGTTACTACAACAGTGCTGTACCAGTTTTCCGAAGGTCTGCCTGTGACAAAAAATAAAAAGGGTGAGAAAGAGGAAAACCCGAGCGTACCCGCTACCCCAGATGTTGAGACAGCTTTGGAATATGAACGATATTTGAAAGAGGTTGTGGAGGCGCTTGAAAGCGATCCAGAATTCCGGAAGAAATTGGACAAAGCCCCCGAAGCTGACATACGTGTAAGTACGCTTTGTGGCTTTTGTATATATATATGTACATAGTATGTATGTATGTTATGTGAATATGTGACATGGAATTGCACGCCCCTATTTTTTCTAGAGTGGCAAAATCGCACAAGAACTTGAGTACGTTAATCATCATGTGCGCTCCAAGTTAGACGAAATAAAGCGTGAAGAGGTTGAACGCTTACGCAAACTAGTGAATAAAGAGTTCGAGCTGGAGAATGATATTGATCGCGATCATTTGAAAGTATTGCAGCACTTGGATCATCATAATGAGCATACTTTCGAAATTGAGGATCTCAAAAAGTTGATCAAGAAAACGTCAGAAGATTTAGCTGAAGCCGATCGCAAACGACGTGCAGAGTTCAAGGAATATGAAATGCAAAAAGAATTTGAAAAGGAAACGAAAATAAAAAATATGACAGAGGAGCAGCGAAAACAGTTTGAACAAGAAGAAAAAGAGAAAGAGGAGAAGCACAAGAAACACGAAAAAGTTCATCACCCAGGCAACAAGGCACAACTAGAAGATGTATGGGAAAAACAGGATCAACTAGACAGAAAGGACTTTGATCCACACACATTTTTCGCGATGCATGGTAAGTATAGCAGTAATAAAAGAGACAACCATTTATTAATGCATATTTTTAAGACATGGACGGCAACGGCTACTGGGATGAGGTGGAGGTAAAAGCACTCTTCGTTAAGGAACTGGACAAAGTGTATCAATCAGGTCTGCCTGAGGATGATATGCGTGAGCGCGCTGAGGAAATGGAACGTATGCGTGAGCATGTATTCGAAGAGACTGACAGCAACCGCGATGGTTTGATTAGTTACCAGGAATTTTTGGAACAAACTAAACGCGAAGAGTTTAATAAA
>NW_023458559.1:38907424-38950736 GCF_013731165.1 Rhagoletis pomonella | reverse complement strand
GTAGAATTATGTATGTGTATGTGTAAGTGAATATATTAATTTATGCTTTAGTTGACTAAACGATTTCCATTGCACTAATTCTTATGAAAATCCCTTATAGTGTACGAAGAAAAATATTAGAAAAATTGCGTAGGCGGTTGGAAATGTAATTCGAGCGATGACATCGATTGTTTTTGCTATACGTATAGGATGTGGCGGTTCCTTTTTGCGCACTTGGACGAAGCAAGTCTGTAAGAGAAATGAAATATAAATAAGAAGGTCAATTGAGTAGTTTATATCAGATGAGTATTAAAAGAATTGCTGTGACAAAGTTAAAACAGAAATTTGACAGATGTTAAAACACATTTGGTAGAAGGTACAAATGTGTGGCTAAATATTTTGGCAGGGCAATTTCGAAACATCTAATTTTTTTGGCCGAACGTAGGGCTTGCTCTCTTACATTTTCCGTTATATGTTCGGAATTTACGATCTGGCTGTAAAGTTTGATATACCGATATTCTTAACTCGGGGATACAACTTTTTTTATTCAAAAGTTTATTGACCCAGTTTTAGTATTTACCTACCAGATCTCAGTTAATTAAATTAAAGCCCAACAAAATTCATCAAACTTTTGCTAAGGAAGTATTTCGATTATTCTAGTAGAACTATGTATTTAAAAAGGCTTTTTATGTAGGTGTCACCGAAAATGTAAAAGGCGGCCAAAAATTTTAATTTTTTCGAAATTGCTTTGCAAAAATACTTTGGACTTAGGGGTGCACTGCGAAAGGGTCTTGCCTCTAAAAAGCATTGTTCAGAATCTACAATTAAAAATAAGACGAAGAGCGAACATATCTTTCGTCGGAGTAATCTTGCTGGGTGCCTACGCTGTAACTAATGTTTTACTCTGCCTAAGTGATTTGGGGATTCTCTCGAAAACAGTTTGGTTATTGCGGCTACATTGATGCAGCGTTGGAAGTAGATATACCGAAATAGAAACTCCTTTTCATAGAAATCAATGCTTACCTTTGGAATGAAGCAATACGTAATAAGGGTAATGAATCTCTTGATTTGGGGATTCTCTCGAGAACAGTTTGGTTATTGGGGTTACCTTGATTCAGCGTTGGAAGTAGATATACCGAAATAGAGACTCCTTTTCATAGAAACCAATTCGTCCTGCGATGAAGGTCATAAAGTCTTAGGCTGTACTAGCTGTACTCAGTTCAACCAGAAACTCTACAAAGTAGTATTGGTAGTTAATAATGTTAGATCGCATAAAACTTGGGGGCGGGCGCTTTTCCATTACCGTCCGCGCGATATCATCAGCGTAGGTGATAACATGAGAGCACTTGTAACAGCTGAGTATTCACCGTCTGATAGCAGAAAAGAGAACAAACGCATTCACTTTTACATTTCATGTACATTTATTTTTAAGGAACGAAAACGAAAAATCTGGCACGCCTGATTCCCTCATTGCTCTCAATTTATGTAAGGTCGTATCTTAAGAATCGGCGGAGATAATAGGGTTCTTCCCGGAGATTTGTGGTAAGGCTGGAAAGACACAGTTACCTCTTTTACCATCTATAAATTCCTCAGATGTAAAAGGCCAGTCAGAAGCAATAAATGGGGGCCAGGTTCCCAAAAGATCTGCACTCAACAATACCTCCAGAATTTCCTCTCGAGGTGACGCTCAGTCGTCACTTGGCTTTTAAATTTATGTACAGCAATTTTCTTAAGTAATTTTTTAAATTTGGACTACCTAATAAAAATAATATTTATGTGTATTGAAAATTAGCAATGAAAAGTCGTAATCGATTAAATTATTTTTTATTTTCAGCAAACATTTCGTTACCCAACTTAGCCTTATTACTCCCATCTAAATTTCACTGCACTTTCGACATTTCCATCTTACCAATAGTGCCACATAATCCAGGCATGCCATTTTGGCGCATTAATATATAGGTCAAACTCGCTACTGTAAATGCATAGCATCAAAGATGCCTTTACTGCGAGCAAGCATGCACATGAAAAAAAACGTGACCAAAATTTTTAGTCTATACAGCTTATGACTTTGCAGCTTAGTGGGGACGATTTTTGTACATTTTTCATGGCATGGCATAATCCGATTTGATGTTTGAGTGCCAAAAACGATGACGCACGTTTGCCACCCGCAGGGAGTAATCGAATTTTGGATTTCATAGTACAAAACAAACATTTCGAATAGAATGCAAACAACGCTTATAGGCGGCATACACGGTGCGTCTGACTCGTGAGTCGGTTGTGTGTAGTCGAAGACGAGTCAACACGTACACAAATGACTCGCGAGTCAAACGCACCGTGTATGCCGCCTATTAGAAAAAGAAGTGCGGACAAAAGTGTAAGGGGAGAGTGGCAAAGCTGACCATGAGTTCAGTTAAGTTAAATGTGTACATAATTTTCGATAACCAAAAAAACGAATATGATTCAATAAATATTTTTTAGAACTTACAATACCAAGCTTACTATTCTGTTTACCTCTGTTGCGCATCCATTGTTGGCCGAGTGTGTGCACGGGCTGCTGCTACCGCCACAAGTCGTACAAGCGACGATCTCGTTGGGAGCGCGCACATCGCGTCCCTTCTCACCCTGATAGATGGCGGTAAATTTGAAAAACTTTTTGTGTTACAAATTTTGAATTTGGACAAAATAGTTGATATTGCATTTGGATTTCAATAGTTAAATTAACGCAAAGGGCGAATACCAAAAAAATATTGACATATTTTGTTATTAAAAATCAAGAACAGTTAACATATTTTTTTACGTTAAGGATTTTTATTTTATATATGTATATACATAGGTAATTTAATAAAAAATCGGGCCAAAATTTATAAACGAATGCATAAACGAAGGATAGGAAGTAGAAGTACAGAGCAGCGAACGAGGAAATTAAGAAAAAAATATTGGTTATTACGGTTTGTATCTAAAAAAAAGGTATGAGGAAAATAAACGCAAAAGGTCAAATGAACATTTCTATGCAACAAAGACAGCAAATTATTACGAAGAAAGTTAAGTAATCAAATCAAAAATTTCTTAATTCTAAATAAATTTTTACTCAACAGATTTACAAATTTAATTTTAAAACAATTGATTAATTTACAGTAATTGATAGATGAATGGTATAACATACTCACTAGGGTGGTTCTTAAAAATATCAACATTATTTGGCGCCCCTTCCTTTTGTTCTAAAAATGATTTTGTACAACATAAAAACATACATGAAAACTTAAAAACTTAAAAAAAGTTTAGGGGTTGAAAAAATTAAATTTTTTTTAAATCGCAAAAGTTCGAAAAAAGTTGACTTTAACCCGCGATAACTCAGCGAGTTTAAGAATTATATGAATAAGTTTCAATACGTTGAGTAATAACTGGCCAAAGTCAACGTTTTGTCGAATTTTCGCAATTAAAAAAAAAAAAATTCTTTTCAAATCCTGGTAGCGATTCTTAAATTTTTTTTAAATTTGTAAAATTTCAGATGTCTTTATTTTTTAAGTATCACAAAAAAGGAGTGCCCCAAACAAAATTTAGATGTTGATATTTTTAAGTACCACCCTAATACACATACATAAACATCATTAAAAATTTTAAAAGTTGCGTCAATAAGTTAGTGTTCCTTAAAGTAGACTAAACATTAAACACTTTGAGTTAGAAAAGGCTAAAGTCCCCGCCGCCCATCTACCCTCAAAAAAATATCAGAGCCCAAAGAGACCTTTATATTCCTACAAGCCTACTCATGACCAACACAATTAAAGTTTCCAGAGTCAGTTTTCCAAAGTTTATCCGTATCGTTTGACATTCGTATTCAAATGGAGCAGCCCAGTTTTCCACACTGAAGTTAGACATTTGCTGGACTTTAGCAATGCGTCCTACACAAACTTGGTGTGCTAAGAAAATCAGAGACTCAGATGTTTTTGCGCAGTTTGGAAGACCTCATCAACAGCATTTTTTTGTTATGTTTGTAATGACACAAATGAAAAATATGCAATAAGACCTTAGACGATTGTGCATAGGAAACAACTAAGATGGAGATATTGTATTTTTCATGGTTGAAACGGCCATATATGCTCGCACATATTTGTACTTTCTTAGTCGGTCTACAGAGTCCTTGAGTTTATATCAGCACAAGGAATATTTGTCTTCAATAAACTATTTCACAATTCAGTTGAGAATTGTACACATACCATGAAAAAAGTTGGAACTGCTTGAATATCTTATGTATGTTGCATACTTTTAGGTAAAAACTTTTGAGCAAACGTTTGTAGTCAACCAACTGAAAAAGTGGAAAAAGCAAACAACAGTTTACCTAGCGAACTTATTTAGTTCAGTGGGTGAGAATACTAGCTTTGAACGTCGAAATTGCGAGTTTAATGCCTGGATTATAATGGAAGTAACGGAACGGAGGGAGCTGTCACTTAATTATCTATTGTATGGGCAATGAATTCAAACGATTATAATGCACTTGAAGGCAATGTAAAATGGAAGCATCTAAAATCAATAGATCCTTACGAATTCGCCGCGATTTGTTACGATTCGCCCCGTGCATTATAACCAAGGTATAAATCTCAGTGAACTCGATGAAGAAGTCTGACGCTTTTCATTTAAAAATGGCTTCAAGCTCAATAAATAAAAAACCAATAGCATATTCTTCTCGGTAAAGTTTTCAAATTTTCTTCAACAGGGAAGGTCTTTGTGATCTCTTAATTCTATAACTGTTTTTAGACCGAGGTTCTGGTACTGGCTTGAAAGCTGTGGCCATAGAAATACTCAATTTTTTTTTTTGACAGCCAAGCCAAAGATAAAGCGGGACCTATTGAACCTCAACATCGGCGGAGGTGTGTGCTATAAACAACTACGACAACACAAGCTGTTCCGCCAACTAGACCATTCCAGTGTCTTCCATGACGCAATTGCGGATATTTAGAAAGCTATTTACTATCTACGGTTTTCTCAGCCGGGCAGACAGCACTAGTTAATAGCTCCGAAATCTGCGGAAAGTAGCTCACTTAACTTGATAGTAACGCAGTTTAGTCTTCATCTGGTATGGGTGTCTTCGTGACATTTTCGACAATGTGATTGTGGCCGAGCTTATATGAAAAATAATTCGCTTTCACTTTCTCCATCTCGGAAGACGATGGGCGTGCCGCTCGTAATCTAAAAGCTTAAAGTAAAAGGAATTCTGCTCCTTAGCAGTCGTTGCTAGTGGAAATATGCGGACAACAACAATACGTCGAACATCGTTTGACCAGAATGGAAAATGAGACTATTGTTGGAGTTCCATACGCTGAGCAGAAGAGACATTTTCTTGATCACAGGTCCGCTGGCAAGTCACATCATTTAAAGGAGGCGCGCGGAGAGTTTTGGTGTCTTAAGTAAAATGCTTGAAACTGGGTTTTTAATGACTTCTTACGATGACTACTGCTGCAAAAACGAAGAACTGTCTGAATTCTCGATATACATAGCAGGCTATTGCTCAAATTCTTCAACTCCAAGAATCTGGGGCCATTGTCGTGGTAGTGGACGCCTTCTCCAAGTTTGTGTGGCTCTATGTGTCGAGGAATACAGCAGCGGAGGGTGTGATCAATGAGTTGAAATGGTGAGCAGTGCCATTTGGAAATCCCTAGCGAATCATCACTGACCGTGTCTCGGCGTTTACGTCTAATGCTTTTAGAGAATACTGCGAGCAGGAAGGGATACCACATCTGTTGATAGCCACCGGTGTCCCTCAAGACGATGCTACCTGGAAGCACGAAGACATCATCTTTCAGACTTTCAACCCGTGTCTAGATGCGCATTAAGGTAATTCCGGAATTACAGCATTTTTTTGAAGATGTTGCCATCAGATATTTGGACACCGAGTGGGAGGAGGTACGAAACGAGGCACAAGAGAATACACACATATTTGCAAGATACAGCAGGAGACTCGTCGATCCTGCAACAAGAACCGGAAGGATGTAGTAAAGTACATATTCGCCATTTAGCGCACACGGTATGGTACCGGTCTCAAGTTGAGACCAAAATTCTTGAGCCCTTATAAGATCACTAAAGTTGTAATACACAACAGAGATACAAAGTGCGGAAGTTCGGCGACCACGAAGGTCCGAGAAATACAACAATGATAGCCGAAATGGGAGCTGGCAACCGAACTTTCGCCTGCCGAATGTGGCATTGCGTGCTAGAACGGTGAGATGGTACCACCAACTTAAGGCCTTCAATATACGCAACACTACTGGCCGAACTTAACCTGGATCCTTTACGCTATCAAAATGTGTCCGATTGTGGTCCTAAGTGTGCAGCTGTGGCCATCAGCAGCCACTTCAGCATAACCTAACCTAGCACGGAGCGGCTCGGCCTGGCGCTTAAAGTGCAGTTCCATTTTAACTAAATTGGACGCGTTGAACTTTCCTAGATGCACTGTCATATTCACCTTGCTGCAATACGACCGGACTATAATGCTTCCTATCGTAGTCGTATTAAAACCAGCAGAAAGAGCGGACAGATCTTCCTGTAGTTGTGCGGTATTGAGTAGTATAAAAGCATACAATTTTGCTAGTTTTTTGGACTCCAGTGGTTGTTCTGAATAAATAAATTGACTATTTAGGAGTTGTGAGTCTCTGGCGGCCGCCATTACTTTAAATAAATTTTTCTGTATAAGACAACTGTGAAGTCTTAAAAATCTCATTACAAAAAATTCTCTTTCCACATGGCGTACTGCCTCTACTTTTGTGTAGTTAGTCTACTTTAAGGCTAACCAGTATAATCTCCCATTTAATAAAGTAACAATGAAATCAAATGCCCGTTTTCAAATATAAGCATACTACACACTCTAGAATAGCCTTACATACACACAGACATGCGCAATTACATATGTACTTACCGGCTGTTTGAGCGTAATGCATAAGGCGGCAGCGTTTAGAAGATGAGAAATAGAAAATTGATAAACATTTTCAAGCAAATCTTTTATGCGTTTTTGTTGTGTGGAAATTTTTTTTGTTGCCAATTTTTTGCATCAAAATTAAAAATTTTTCAACATACATGTACGAATACATACAAAAATATACAGTTGTTTCGAATGCACATAAATTTAGTTTGAAAGCTAATTACTTAAATTTTAATTTGTATGTATAACAATTTTATTTAAAATCAAATGTAATATGAGCTGCTTGGCGTGGTGATGATTAATTTGAAGGCGTTAGAGCGCGAGTTTTATATATAAAAAATTTACAACAAAATGTGTAAGTAATTATTTTATTAACCCAATAATAAATTTGAATATGCTAAATTAGTTTTTTCTCAAATTGTCTATGGCGCAAAAAGCATACCGAAGTGTTTTTGTGTGAGTGTTTGCTGCGTAAGGTTGCATGATTTGATGAGCGGTTAGTTATGTTAATGGGTGTTTGGTTAGGAATACGGATGTGACAAGTTTTCTGTGAATGTGACAAGTTTTCTGTGAATGTGACAACTTCTTGTGAATGTCAAAAAATTATGCGCATTGTGGCATATTTTGTTTGGCCGCTAGCTAATGAGGCTAATAATGCACTATATGTATGTAGTTGGAAAGCAAAAACTGCAATTGCTAAGTGAAGCTAAAAACAATGAAAGGCTTTAGAATAAAATAAAAATATAATGAAACCATTAGAAGAATTTTAGAAAGGTTTGAAAAATATCTAAACAAAGGAAAAATTTATTTGCAACTTTTTTCTAAACATTTACCAAAAGATCTATTTGGGCAATAGCATACATATTTACTATAGATAATTTTAAGTACTTAATTATGAAAACTTTTTAGCTTTTAGTTACTATAAATGTTCACTATTAACGGGTTATTTTGAAGCAAAACTTTTTGTGGATGACATTAAAAATGATTGACAAAAGAAAATTGTAGCTAAACACAAATATAAAATAAGACGTCTAAATTTTATTTCACATTTATGTAATGCCTACAATAAAAAATGAAAATTTTAATGAGAATTAAAAAAAAAAACACTGAAAGTCTAAAGCCACTCATGGTCCTCGGAGTAAAGTCAAGTTCTGAATAAAAAAAAAATGTGTGCAATTAAGGGGTTACACCACCAAAAAAAAAAAACTAAAAATGGAAAATTTGTTCGCTTAAAAATTCTATATACTCTTAAGAATATTTTAAACGTTTCCTCACTTCGAAATTCACTGCATTTAAGAAGCTACAGCTGTTAGAAATAGCAGTGGTAGAAAGGCGTCGAAAGGCGGTCAATTTTTTCTCGAAATGACTTTTTTCAAATTGCTGTATACTAGGGTGGAGCAAAAACAATAATTTTTTAGAACATACTAGCCTACAATTGTAGCAAAATAAAAATGACTGCGTTTCCAAATTCGAATGGCGGCTGATCGTTGCCCTTGACTGGTCAATAGAATACACAAAGTTTGTTTTTTGTACTTAATAGCCCGTTTTGATTGAGATTTTGAGATTTTTGTAAATTCTAAACAAATAAAGAAATTTGTCAAAATTCTAGGTATGCAGTTTTGTAGGCAATTAAATTAAGTATAAGAAAGTGCAAGTATAAAGTGGCTACAAAATACCGCTGAATTTTGGAAATTTTTCACGTTTATAGTGTTATGCATTCTATTCCATACAAAGTATGTTCGACAATGTTTTTATAAAAAAATAAAAAAAAAATTATAGATCGTTTAAAATCAATGCTACTTCTAAAATTTAATGGCCTTCAAAACTGCATACTTAGAATTTCCCTAAAAATAATTTGGTTAAATTACGCTATTTGTTTAGGATTTATAAAAATCTCAAAATTTCAATCAAAAATTTTTTAGGGGTATTGTGTTGACGGCCAAAGGTAACGAACCCCCTTATTAAAATTTGGAAACGCAATTTTTTTTTGTTTCCGCTCCATCCTAGTGTACACGATATCTTAAGATCTACTGGACCGATTTGGTTGAAATTTTTATAACATTGTTCCTAAAATATGAATTTAAAAAACTTAGCATTTCATCAAAATGCATGTCGTTTTCGTCAAACCACTGCCATTTTGCAAAAAAAAATAAAAAAAAAAAATCAAGAAACCTTGTACACCATCTGGAAAAGAGAGGGCTAAACGATGACTCACATCTACGCCATTTTAAAGTTTAAATTTTACTTTTTTTTTTAAATTATTTTTAAACACATTTGTATTGTAAGTATGTGAAATAAAAGTTTTTTTTATAAATTTCATATCTGCTTCAGAAAAAAATTAATTAAAAAAAATTTTGTTTTGACCGTCAGGTTGGCGAAACCCCTTAATTCATTGAGTCTCATTAGAAAATTATTAGAGCATCCTATAGATTTTTTCGAGACAAAAATTTTTGTAAAAAGTGTTTTTTTTATGCTCTGCATCTGTCACAGATTAGTTCAGTTTATGGTACCGTTTGAGTGGTTAATTCGTTTTGTTAATAAACAGCAAGAATTCTTGAGTAAAGGTACGCCAGTCAGTCAAAGAACCAATGCTAAAGTGAGCGTCTAGCAACCTCCGCTAGCAAAAGGCCGCATAGTGGTCTAAGGGTGTCAGAGAGTCCAAGTTTAGAAGTGTGTCGAACGATCCAACTAAGGGAATGAATAGATACTAAAGATGTCTACTAACACGTATTGAGGGACAGGAAGTCGATATTGTATGAATCGTATTTCTACGTGAAAATTTGAACCCACATTTCAAGGGCTCAGCCGTAGAAGTTGAGTCATCGGTTATTGTTGGATTTGCTCTTGCTTTTAAAGCCCAAGTTCAAAAGTATACAAGGGTTGGGGGTTTTCATCTTTTGGCCGATTTTGACCATATTTCAGATATTTTTTTTCATAGTTACAACTAAGATACAAATCGAATTTCATTAAAATCGGTTAACATTTACCATTTCCGCCCCCAATTGAAGTGGGCGTGGCAGTTTTTCAATATGTGCCATTTCTCAGATATCTTCATCTCTAAGCAAAAATACTACAAATACAAAATTATAGCAAAATCGCATCACCAATACTAGCTTTTGCCACATTTTATATGGGGTTCTTGTACTGTGGGCCGTAACAGAAATCATTGGCTGGCTGGTAATATTACATAGTTTCCCTCGTAAAGAGAACCGTGGCTGGGTTTTTGCCAAATTCGCATTCAGTCCGCGTTAAGTTCGATAAAAATTTGCATCTAATAACTAGTTGAAGTTATTACCCAGTGCCCTGCTTGCGCATGTGTAGGATGTTCACGGTTAGATTCCAAAATAGTGCGAAGGCTATTCCTCAACATGGAGCAGTGATTTTACGGTCGTTTCTGGGAGTGCGTTGTTAAAAGCTTCTTCGGTACTCAGATGAAAGCCGACGCAGTCGATTTAAGTTAACTTACATATCCATCTCCACCGAGCTCCTTGCTCAAATACCTCTTCGCTTCTAATTTCAGAGCCGAATGAAGGTTTCTTATGACCTGTACCGAGAATCCGTCAGCCAGGTCCCCTCAATAAAGCTCAGTTGCGAACAGAGTCCTTCAGAAACTAGATGACATCCGTAGCTGGTAAATATTATCAGATTACAGCAAATCTCCACCCGCGCGAACTACCCTTTTTCGACATGTACGGTGGCACCAGAACCAATAACCCATGGCTTAACTAGAATTGATATGGGAAAGCTAGTTCCTCTCAAGTCGAACGAACTGAGAGCGTCGTGTGAATTCTTTCAGTAAGTTCACTAGACAACCAACAATGCGTGGGATTGCTGCGTATAACCTGTAGTAGCGCCGAGGGTTTCTCCAAATCCCACCCCTTTAAAGCTAGCCACCATACCCAATATACCTACCGTCGTCTTGCCACCTCATCATTCAGTGAGAATCCAAAGCACTTCGTGCAGATAGGGGGAATTCCACAGGCGGAGTCGATAATTATGTATTCCGACATCGAATTATATGCAAAGGCGTAAGTTGCAAAGTGCCAACGAGTGGTCGAGGAAGACTGAGTAACAACCTGCGAAGGGTCGTAAAACAAATTTGTCAAAAATAAAAACAGGGAAGACGGCAGGATTCCAAGGTATCAATGGAAGAGCGACAAACCCATATTGACAAAAGTAGCCACTACAAGTGAAGAAAGACAATCTACATAGATGCTTACTCCTCAGGTACTGACACTGGCTTGTTGCAGTTGTACGCAAAGCGAACCTATTGTAAACAACAAGCCAGCGATCACTAAAACACCTTAAGTATAGCAAAGAGCTCGTCTAAAAGTTGTTCAAGCTCGAGATATGACATGGCGACATAGGGCGATGGCTTGGACACCGGTCACATCATTCGACAGGAAGGCAGTCGTTACGGTGCAAACGGATCGAAAAACGATGCAGGTAGTCTTGGTTCTCTACAACGAAACTTGGGCGTTATAGCGAAGAGCGAAATCGCGCTGAGAAAAAGTTTGGCGACGATAAAGACCGATTCACTGCACCAAAATAGTGTAAGGTCCCCGGCTTAGGACAGATTTTATATCAAAGTCTCATAGACTACCAGAAATCTGAGCCCGACGTTTGGTGACTTATTCTTTTAAACCTTATAAACTAATCATATATTAAACTTGCAAACTCTGGTTCAAAGCAGTGCCTCTGCAGGAGCCAGTTAAGAGATGGACGTAAGAGCAAAAACAGCCTCCAAATCTACTCAAAATAATGATTTGGCATTTGGAGGCGTAGCTCAAGCATTCTTTGGCTAGCCTTTCACAGCAAGGCGAAGAATTCGATCAGAAATTTCGAGTTCAACTTTAAAAGAATTTTTATTGTTAAAGTTTTATTTAATTGCAAAATATGTATTTATGTATGATATCCTGAGAAGTCTCACCAGATAAACCCTGATTTGAGCGAGTTAAACAAATGCAAATCAAAATGAAAAAAACGAGCTCAAAGTTAGTCAATCAAGTAAGCCATCATTAAAATAAATCTTTTGTTTTCACTTGCTTACCTGCATCCATAGACACTTCTCAATTGCTTGCTTACTTTCCGCACAATCTTGTTCTATTTCTTTTTGCTTCGGCATAGTTTTCATCCTTTGTTTAGCAGATAAGCATTTAATTCTCCTACTTAAGCCTCATAAAAGTCAACAATTCAGCGTGGTAGGAATTAGTTGCTGTTGTCTTGTGCCACAAACACACAAACAAAACGACAAAACGAGGTAAGGGAAAAAGAGCATACAGAGCACTCAAACTTTTTGATGAGCAGCGACATTGGCGATGCGCCAGCGGATTTGTTAAGTCTTTAATCGTTACTAAAATCAAATTAAGCGCCTTATCATGAAACTCACTTCAAGGGTTAGTATTGTATTTAGCGGTTAACTTTTCTTGTATTGCATGCGTAAGTCGCACAGAAGCGAAAACACTTGACCTTTTTTTTTTGGTTTTCTTTTGGGTATAACAAAAACAGCTTAGGTTTAAATAGTTCACTTACAGTTTCGGCCGGCATGCCACCCAGCCCGTTGGTGCCGCGTTCTTGCACCTGCTCGTAGAATGGCACTGGTGAGCTGGAGCGCGAAGGCTTGCGGCGTGGTGGCTTCACCGGCAAATGGCCGCTAGCGTCGGCTACACCACCCGCTGCCTGCTGCGCTGGCTGCTCCTTTCCGTCATCAGCGTCGGCCGCCATTTCCACCGTAGACGCTTCTGTGTGTGTAGCACTAACAGCATCTTCTGCTTCAGTCTGCTTGTTGACACCGCCGCCGCCGCCGCCGCCGCCGCCGCCGCCGCCGCCGCCGACGACGCCGCTGCTGCTGATGCTCTGAATAAGCGGTGGCGTATTGGTAGAAATACTTCGACGCTGCTGCTGCTGTGCAGCTATCGGCGGCTCTACTTCGACGACGGTGACTTTAGGCTCTTGCGCGCCGTCGCTGGCCGCTGTCGCTACAAAAGTAGGTTCCGTATAAACCGGTTCCACGACTGTGGACATTGTAGTTGGCGCTCTGGCGCGTCCCGATTCGGTATCTGCATAGGAGCTGCCACCCGATGTAGCTGAACCCGGTGAGCGCGTGCGGCGGCGTATGGAACGCGCGCGTAAATTTTGCATGGCGACACCAATTATGCCGCCATGTTGTTCCTCCCAGCGTATACGTGGCGCGTCAACTGCGCTCATGCCCGGTGGCGGCGACGTTTGTGTTGGCTGTGGAGTCGGCGATAATAACTCAGCGTGGTAGGGATGCATTGGTGTAGGCGTAACTGGTATGCTGGTGCCCGTAGTAGTGCTGCTCGATGCTACGCCCGCCGTGGCCTTTTCAGACGACAAAGCAGCATGAAATTCTCGTTCGATTATGCCCTACATTTTGGTACTATTACTTAGTACACATACTAATATAATTGGGATTTGGATTTGAATGGATTTCAAATAATTGATTGAGTGTTGGATTGATTCGAATTTGAATGATTTAAAGCTGCGGCTGTGGCGGCATGAATTAGGCACTGAAATCTGAAATCTGGGTAATAATGTTTGTGTGAAATTACGGAAAAGGTTGAGTAGAGTAGCAAGCGTCTCGGGGGAAGGCTTATGGGACTCCATACATATATCCTGTTGAAGTTGTTTCAGTTATTGCGTTGAAAGAAAATATCGCTGTTGAGGGTGTTAGTAGTTTTACCATGCAGGCAAGTATATATGTACATTTAATATTTTTTTATGACAGAATTATCACAAAATCACTTAAATCGTTTGATAACAAAATAGGAAGAAGTTTTGCAGAGGTTCGATGGCAACATTAGGTACAAAGGGCGGTAAGCCAGACATTAATCATACGAAGACCAGCAGTAACTAGATCGAGGATAGAAAATGGGGTGTATTTTCCGAATGGAGTGTTGTACATATTTATTTACATGGGTCAATCCATTTAAAATTGACGAATGGTTCGAATCGACCATGTTTTGATTTGGGTGAATTTTGGTCGAAAAAAAATGTTTTTTGAAAGCTCAAAATTTCCACAATTTTGCAAGTATATTTTATTCTGCCAATGAAAAAAAATATCTTTCGAAAGTTACAATTTTCACAATTTTGCAAGTATTTTTTGATTGAATAACTCAAAAATTTAATTTTGTTACAAAAATTGACTCGTTTTAAAGTTGATATTTGGGGGTATATAAAATAATATATTTGTAAAAATATTACACAAAAATCATAAAGCAAAAACTTGTGTATAAATTTTTGGTAAAATTTTTTTATACAATTCCCCTCCCTGATCTTAAAACAAACGGAAATTTTCAAGACGTTTTTGTTAAATATAAATTTTTGAATTAAAAAAAAAAATTGTTCCAACCTTTAATTAAAAATAAATTTGAAAAAAAATAAAAATTGTTTAACATAGCTCTATTTAGAGTTTAACAAAATTTTTATTATAAACATGTAACAAAAAAAAAAAATACAGAATTTTAAATTTAATAATCGTAACGCAAAAACTTATATAAATTTTTGATAAATTTTTTCCTATAACAGGGGAATTGTAAAGATTTTGAAACTGTCAATGTTGTTTTAATACATAAGAATTTTTGAACTGTGAAAAAAAGATCCCAATCTTTGTTTAAAAAATATATTTGAATTAAATAAAAATGTGTTAACATAACTTTATTTAGTTTGCATTTTTCTTTTAAGTTGAAAAACTCATATCTAAGAAAAAATACTTTCTTGAAAATATCAGGATCTTTTAACGTCAGTTGGAGGTATTGTTTTAAAAAGCTAGACAAATTTTTGTGCAAGTGTTTGCTTTTACGAGTTTTATAATTTGGAAATGCCAAGGCGAATTAATATAAGGTGATAGCAGGAGTACAAAAACAAAAATTTACATGTGTTTTGTTTTTGCTTTGGCGGCATAAACTGTCAAAATCTGTATGAGTGTGTGTAGAAATTCAAACAAATTTTTTCAATTTGATATCAGAAGCCGTGCGGCGAAACACATACACAAAATCAGCTGAGCTAGTAACACCACCTTATATAGATTCGCCTTGGGAAATGCTGTAAATTTTTTTATTTTTCGAATTTTTTGACATATTTTTTCTTTGTAGCCCTAAATATCACATTCGAAACGAGACCAGAACCATTTTTGTAATTAAAATAATTTTTGCGATACTTGAAAAAAAATGTTCAAAATCCCGCAAATTGTAAAATTTAGAATTTTGTATAGCTTTCCAAAAAATTTAAGATTTTTCTCTTTCGCAGAGCTTCGTTTTATAATAAAAGAAAAGTGCTGATCCAAATTCATACAAAACCAAAAAGGTCGATTCCAAACATTGGGTCAATTTGACATATATTATTGCAATTGTTATTATTTTTATAATAATCAATTATGCTTTAGTTTGCCTTAGCATTTTGCCTAGGTATGATCTGAATAAGCAAATAAATATTAGTCGATTTGTAACTCGAAAAGTATTTGTACCAGGGGTCTCTGTTACTACATATAATTGCATAAGTATCTACACATTAGATACTTCATACTTATTTCCATTATATATCAGTCCATAGTAAAATTATTTTGATGTCCGCAGTTTAATAGCCCTGGTTCGTTAAGTATGACTGCGAGATAAAATAAAAACATCTTAACCCTGTTGGCAAAAAAAATCTGTACTACTGGGTTAGCTTACGACCTCAACCCCTGTCAACTTGAATTCAAAGCGCATTTGATTGAAATTCACTCGGAAGTGAATTGCAGAACATGTCTGAATATGATTTCTTTTTGACTGCTGATGCTTCCGGCAGCGTAAGAGGATGATGCATTTTGGCACGAATTTCCTACATACCTTTGCATCTTTGGTTTGAAGACAAACCGGTATCGGCGTTATACCATCTCCAGTGACCTTTTTCGTATGTATGATGTGCGGCAAATTATTGATACATAGCTTCGTTAAGCCGATCGACCCAGTTTTTGGTCTCGAGTTACACAAATTGTGAGATCCACATCTTAAAGCCTCCTCTGAGGGACAAATCGTTTTTTATTGGAAAAAGTGCACTCGCAGTTTTCCTATTGCCTGCCGAGGGGCGATTATTTTTTTTGTGGTGTTGCAGGAGTCAAGATTCTGCCGGGTTGAAATACGTACCCCTAACCATCGGCTACCACGGCTGGCATTTGTTCTTAACTACTTAAAAAAAGTTTATCAGTCCAAGTCACATATTCTTTCTGTTGGTTAGGTTACTGGGTTAGCTGAGAATGAAGCATCTTATCAATTGGATAGGGAAAGCTCTAACTCTGAAATCATTTTGTTCTCAGTCCCACAAGGTCTAGCTAGGTATCCGTTTTAGTGGATAGTTTTAGGGTTGACTAACTGGCAAATGTTCTTGCGACAAACCCCTGACTTTATTCCTTGAAGAGTATCAGTTAGCGGAAAATTGTTTGTATTTCTATTCCACCTTCAGATAGGCGCGTTATTCGGTCCTGAATAGTGGACACTTTCCTAGATTTTTTCCAAATCGCAACCATGGCCGGTTTCAAATAAATACATATTATAAATAAGTCTTATTTTCGCCGGTATTTCGAAGATGCATTGTTATGAACACTATGTGAACTTGTTTAAACGAGTGTATCCGAAGTCTATGTTCTATTATACTCTGTGTGATGCCACAAATTTTCTAACTAAATATCTTGCTTGTTTGTATATCTGATAACATATTTTTTTTTTTACCAGTTCAAGTAAATGCGTGCCAATTTCCTCTGAGATCAATCCAAGAGGGAATACCTGAGCTGCCGCTTTAGATTCATCCAAACAAGCCCCTGCCTTTTTAGTGCATATGCGTCCTTATCACTTTCAATGCTTCCTAAACCAGTTAGATTATCATTGAAGCTCATTGACATTTCTGCATCGAGCTGGATCTAGATAGAGGGCATTCTACTGCTAAAAATGGTGCATGGCTGACAAAATGTATGCCTCCTTGCTTTACCTTTGTTTCTAAATCAAATAACTAAAATTTTACTGGTGTCGGGGATATGCAATTTTTCAGCTTGAAAGTTGTGCAGTCCATCTTAGATCGCTTTGGTTTAGAGATAGATACAGAGAGGGAGCACCTCTTTAACCGCATTTTTCCTAAAAAGAATGTTGGTTTCGTGTATGAGGACTGACCCCGCCTCCGGCTTAGAACAAAGAAATGCCTTCAAGGATTTTTCAGAGTTCGTAAACTGAATTAGATAAGAAAAAATTGCTTTGCTGGAAATAAAAGCGTAATTGAAGTTAATTACGTCTAACAAAGGTTAAATTATATTGCTAATGGAGTTGAGCAGAACGTCTGAACGCATTATTATGCAAAATCTGCTTACGTCAGTGCTTCTCCCACGATCATTGATTACTTTTTCTTTAAACACAATTATAATATTTTTACACTACGTGTACTATTTCTAAAAGCGTGTTGTCTTGCAAACAGTAATCATTGGAAGTAAACAATGAACAAATATAGATAGTTATTAGCAGCCAATGTTAACAATTCATTTACAGCAAACAAACCAAAATTTTACGAGTTACTTTAAATGAGAACACTGATGAAATACGAACTTAAATAAAAAAAAAAATAAGCGATCCTATTGGCAATTATTTATGCATTTGGGGCGATTCCCTTAGGGCTGTTTTCACAGTGAAAAGTTAATTTACATTTAGCAGCTAAATTCCTTTTACTGAATTTCTCCACGTAATTTGCGAATGTTAATTAATTCTTCACTGTGAAAAATAGCCTTAAACTCGAAAAACTAGTAAGCTCGAATTTCAAAAATTTTTTTTTTATACAAATTTCGACAATTTGATAAATGTTTCGATACTTTCGAGTTTTTCGAGGTAATTTTCCTATTTAAAGTAATGTTTATATTGTACTTTTATTAAACCTAAATTTTTGTTACAAATACTGAATAGAAATCAGCAGCACTTACTTGATGAAAACTTGTATATCGTTTTAAAACGGTATGTTTTGTAGAAGACCTGAATTAAAATTTATTTTATAACAAATAATTGTGTTAGTCTGCAGGTAGTGAAGCTATATTTTAAAGGGTATTTCTTTCTAAATATATTTGAATGCTTGAAAGTAATAACTAAAAGTTTTATTAACTTTATGAAAAATACAACGAAATTATTTTTTGTATCCATAAGCACTAGTTCACTGGTTTAATATTTATAGGTTGGTTTTAAATTTGGGGGTACAATTTCTTTTCCACCTCAAGTTTTTTTTTGCATTGATATCAGATCGGGGTATATGTACATACATAACAAAATCGTAGCAACAAATATTTCAAAACTTAAATATTGCGCTATTTTTGGGTATTTATTTGGACATAGAAATTTGTATAAAGCTGGAACTATAATACAAGCTAAGAAGCGCTGTTGTTGCGGTTGCGTTGAGAATCTCAATTCGTTCTCCAGTTACTAAAATATTTTTTCTTACCAATTTTGCATTTAATATTTTATTACTTTTTAAGAATACTTAACATTTTTCCCAATTATAAGTGACCTTAAAGTGTGTTTTTCATTTTAACGTTGTACTTCAGGCATACTAGTAGTTTACGTGTCTAATTTATTTATTTATTATTTAATTTCGATCAAAACCGAAATATGCATTTGTATGTGTGACACGAAAAAAAATTTTACAAAATACAATCATCTCAAAGATACATATAAATGAATGCGTAGTTTCGAAGAAATATACAACGAAAGCGCCAAGGAATCGAACAAAAAAATCAAACATTTAATCGAATAATCGAAAAACCAAAAGCACAAAATCGATAAAATGCAAAATGCACAATGCCAGGCCATCATCAACTGTGAACTGAGAACAGAAAAAGAGGAAGAAGCGCATAGCTGACATCGAAAGCGTGCAACTACGAAGTGATTAAAAATGAATTTATACAACGAGTTTGAAACTAAAAGAAATAAAAAGAAAACAAAACAAACAAACAAAACAAAAACAATAACTGGAATAATGCATCCAGCGGTAAATAAAAGTACTTTTGTTTGCTAAGTAAAATTAAGAAGAGAATAAAACGATTTAAACTTTCATGGAGACTTTGTAGTGGCGAAAATTACATGCCGTTTCGTGGCCGAGTGGTGGTGGTGTGGAAGAGGACTGTTTCTTTTCTTTGAAGGGGGCAAGAGAGGTGCCAAAGTTGAGATGAGTGAGCTGAATATGAGCTATTGTGGCGTGGGTGGGACTGTGTGTGTGTGTGTATGTATGTGTACAAAAGATGAATGCTCATTCGTTGCCGTATAGCGCAATTGCAGCACTGCGGGACATCCGAGTTGAAAAGTGTGGCGCTGTGATTTTGATGGCTGTCGACGAGATGGACATCGATGGTATGTGGAATGGTTGTTTATGATTTTGACGATGCGTTGATGAAGATGAAGTGTAGATGAAGCAAAAGTATTGCTGAAGGCGCTGATGAGGATTGTGACTTTGAGGATGCTGTTGTTGGTGGTAACAAAGCAAACCTTGTCTGTTGGTGTTGGCAATGATGAAGCGCTTCAAGATAAAGATAAATTTTCGCCAAATTTATAAATAGATAGTTTGTTTGGCAAACAAAGCAACAAATTTATATTTGTAAAAATTTAAAATTTTTGCTGGGCAAGTGTTGCAAATAAAGTTATAGTTTTTTTTTTGATACAAATTTTCATAACTTTTTTTTTTTAAGAATTTACTTATATATATTTTTCTTGCCTCTAAAATGTTGTTGTTTTGCTTAGCGTTTTTTATGACTATTATGTACAGTGCATGAGCGTTTAATTTTTGTTCTTGTTCTTTTTAAGTTTTTTTGTTTTTTTTTTATTTTTGTTTTTCATATAGCTTACCAAAGGACTTGCAAGAATTACTCCAATCCTGCTTAGAACCGCTGGAAGACGCTGGAAAAATTTACACAAAATAATTCTAGTAATTTCATACTAAAACACACTTTAAGTTTTTTTTGTTGTTTTAATAGAAAAAATTATACTTGAGTTTTTTGAAATTGCAGCACTATTTAGGTTAATACCTTTGTTAACAATTTCGAAATGCATACAAATCTTTTTTTTTTGTCAGTTTGTGAGCATTTTTAATGGGGAAAGAATATTATTTTGTTCTAAATTTTTAATTTTTTTGATTGGCAAGCGCACTTGGTCAAATGCAGGTTTTGCTTGGCTTTTTAATTTACTGATAGTAATCGATTGATTGCTCGATTATTTGCTCGATCGGTCATGTTGCGATTAATCACGAAAATTGGGAACAATGTTAGTTCTGCTTAAAATATTTGGTGTCAAATTTCTTATATTCTTTTTTTATTAGTTGAAGTGCACGAATTTCTTGCAGGGACGTTCGTTTTGTTTCTTCTTCCATGCTTTAGGTGGAGTTGAAGCGCATCGAACCAATTTGGGAATATATTTTCAGGGGAAATATACATTTTAACGAAAGTTATTTACTTAGTTTTTCAGGGATACAAATTAAAAATGAACATAAAAATCTGGTATGTTTTAGAGTTTAGGAAGAAAGAGTTACACATTTTATAAGTTGTTAGAGAGTGCAACTAAAAATATTCCAAAGATTTTTCAAGTGCTCTTACGAAAAAAGTGAAGTTAAATTTGGTAAAATTTTGTTTACAGATTACATTTTTTAAAGATACGAAATTTTTGCTCTGACTTTCATTTTTTGCTTCTCAATCGAACTCTAAACATTTGCAAGGTTTGCTATTTAACATTCATACCAGATTTTCATTTTCACCTAAGGGTTAAGAAACGTTTTCTACTTTTGATACAGTTTTAGTACATTTTAGTATTTTCCTACAAATAAGAATTTGGTTAATTTCGAACACAATAACGTCAAATGTACAAATGAAATTATATAATGAAATATCAACGAAAAACAACAGTGAAATTAAGTCAACAACATAGAGAAATGGAATTTTTTGATAAAATTTTTAGGTAATGCAAACATGACACATTTGGTTAGTAATTGGCAAAAAAATGGCATTATCACGTAAAATACACATATCAAATAATATAAAAGATATACAACTAAAAAATAAACTTTTTTATTTTGAAAATAAAAGAGTTTTTTAGTTGTAAAAAATATTCTTTCGTTAGGAAGAAATTTGGAGTTGCACTGAAAGAGTTTTTTATTTCCGTAGATGTTTCGTAATGCGTTTATCCAGAAATTGGGGGAAAAATTGACCGAAAAGTGGTCAAATAAAACAAGTTAAAAAACACTTAAATAAGAAAAAAAAACAAATAAAATTAATAAAAAATAGAATAAAACTAATTTTTAAATGAAATAAAAAAAATATAAAAAGTTTAAATTTTTAATAAAATGAATTAAATAAAACAAAATAAAGTAACAAAAAAATAGTAAAAACATAAAAACTTTGAACAAATTTCTAATTAAATTCTTTTTGAAAACCCGTAAAAAAGTGGTAAAGACCATTCAAATATAGATACAAATTTCCAGTTGTTATTCATAAAAAAATAAAGTAGGTTTAAAGAGCTTTATAAAATGACGTTTTCATACATTTTTCAGTTTATAAACCCTTTTTAAAGCTGCTTTATTTTTTATGAATAAGGCCATATGAATTTTGAGCTTGAGGCTAATTTTTTATTGAATGATTTTTGTAAAAAATTTAATTACGGGTGAAAAAATATACATACTAAAAAAATTCAAAATGTTTAAAAGCTTTTTGTTTAAACAAAAATTTTTAAATAGAGGTCAGTTTTTTGTTAAAAAGGTTTTGTTAAAAAAATATAATAAAAAATACCAAATGTAAAACCTTCTTTGCTTAAACAAACATTTTGAAATAAAGGCAAATTTTTTATTGAAAGTTTTTGGAAAAAATTGCTTTAATTTCAGATAGAAATTTAGAGTGGCATTGGAAAAGGGAGTGATATATAATATAGTTACAAAAATTATTTTTGTTTATAGAAGAATTTTTAGTTTGGAGCCAATTTTTTATTGCAAAGGTTTTGCAAAAAAAAATTTAATTGCAGACAGAAATTCAGAGTTGGATTAAGAAATTAAAAAGAGAAAAATTCAAGAATTTTGATTGAAAAATGAATATTTTAAATATTATTTTTTTTTTCCTGAAGTAGAACTATGGAAAAGGTGATATTTTAAACCAAGAAAAGAAAATAAGAATAAAAAAGTGCTGAAATAAACTTTTAATCGTTTGCTTGAATTTCTTGAATATGCAAGTGACAAATGATGTTTTTAGGAAGTTGACAAAGAGAGGAATTGGCCCAAGAAGGTAGTGAAAGAAATGTGAAAATTAATGACGAAAAATTTGCTTGAAGAGCAAGCCTAAAAATAGTTACTAAAATACTACGGAGTAAAAAAATTTTTAAAGTGTTTAAAAACGTTTTACACGAACAAGAAAGAGAAAAAGATTAGTACAATTTTCGAGACGTATACATAAATACATATAGAAAAATCTGGTCTAGTACGAGATCAAATTTCAAATCAGTAATTGAGCTTTGTAAGATATTCGAATAAACACAGCAAGTAAAACATAGACAGAGAAAGAGAGATTGATAGCAAAAAGTACTATAGCGTGGAGTTAGAAAGAAACAAAGCGCCAGTTGAAGGCAAAAAAAATGTATAACATAACAGCATACAAAGTAAAAAATGGGGGAAAACACAGAGAACAAAAAAATATGAAAAGTAGAAATGAACACCGTTTTGAAGGAAGAATTGCTTTTAACAAAATTTTTGGGTAACTTGTTTTTCTATAACCAAATTTTCTATATGGAAATTTTAATTTTGCTACGCGAATTTATTGTTGTAAGTATTTTGCATGCGTATGCCTTGATTAGCCAATTCATTTTTACAGGTAATTCTCTTATTTTGTTTTCGTATTGCATTACGCATAGCTTTTTGGTTGAGTTGATATGCAATTCTCAACCCGCTTATTACTTTTTATGCGCGCTAGTGACAGAGATAGAGATACACATATGTATGTAGATGTATGAAGGTAAGTAAGTAGTGTCGCTTTTAATGTTCTATGAATAAATGAAAGGAGTAATGCGCATACGGAAAGTGAATGAAAAAGAGAGAAACGGAGAGAGATAAAGAGAGAGAAAAGGTCTGACAGACAAAATGAATGTGTCTTCGTATGTATATTTGTTTGGACGAATTTGTGTGTGAGCATGCTATATATGTACATATGTACTATGCACTTTTTTATTACCTGTGTGACAGGATTCTCGCCTGGCCGATAGACAGCATTATGTTGCGGCCTCTTACGACCCATATAATTAACGCATACAAACTCCAATAGCGAGGCATAGATGAAGCACATGCAGACGCCATCCCACACATTCATAGCGGTGAGATTGGAGACGACGGGCAGTGTGCTGCGGAAACCGTTGGATGTTGTGAAGAAATTCAACATTGTTGTTACACCTGTAAGGGCGCGTGGGACGGTTGTGTTGTTGGTTCAAAACAGAAAAGAAGCAGAAGAATTAATAAGAATATTAAATATTGAAATACAAATATGGAAATGGCGTTTTTGTTTTGTGTGGGCGTGGTAGTGGACAATTTGGTAATGTGTTAGTATGGCGCTGGAGTGTGAATTACATTTGCTTTTGTTAGTATGTATAATGTGGCGACATATATGTGTATGCGTATGCACAATTTTTGCGGAATTTTTATTGCATTTCAGCATTTCAAATCACTTTTATATCTGGTTTAACTAGGCAGGTATTTTTTTTACATATATACATACATTGTTTAAGGACTTATTTGAACGCTGATGTTAGTAAAAAGTTTAGCAATTTTTTTATATAGGGTGTAAGTATTTAAGTGAAATTGTATATACATAAATTGTGAAAATATAAATGTAAAGCTAGTAAATTTTATTGAAAAGTCGAGTGAGTTAGTTTTTTTGTAATGAAAACATAGTTTTAATGAACTTTATTTTTTTTTGCAAGAAAACTTTTCGCAAAAAGTTATGCTTAAAAAATGATTAGTTTATTGTTTTATTTATTCATAAATAATGAAATTTGTGTATTTTTTGTGCAAAAAGTGTGAACCTTATTCCCAAATACTGGGTCAACCTCGGACGTCTGACAATTTGAAGTACCATATTTGTACTACAAAACAACAACAGTGGTATATTCTCTCTGAAACATTTATAATAAATATTTTAAATTTTCTAAATGTTGCAAATTCATTAAATAATAGAAGCTCCCTAAACGCGGTACTGATATTAACGACTGATGTTCATGCACACAAACAAATTTCGTATTGCGCTGCGTGTTTTCTCTTTGTATGCTTTAGATGACATCTTTTATGCGATATCCCGCAAGTCAGTCATAATGAATGACCTTACGAAAGCATTCGATATGGTGAAATATACGGTGGATAACGAGCAATCTCTGTGGACGTCAATCGTTATTTTTAATTTCTAAACGCTAAGTTCATGCCAAGGGGATTCAAATTGGGGTTCCACCAAAGACGACGTGCTCTCCCCAACGCTGTTTAACCTTTTCATCGCCAAACTCCCTGCCCCGTCAGCTGTACTCAACTTAGAGAGCATTGGAGATGATTGCAAGACGAACTAAAACAGTGCAAGCGTTTGCTGTAAAATAACTGCCTTCTCCTCGGATATTTCTAATTTCTTCAGGCAAGGCGGAGAAGAAAAATGTATACAGCGATGCCGTCAGAATGAGACTTAGCACTTGCAAATACTATCTAGTGCTATGAGGTTAACAGCCGCCCATCAACACTGAGAAATCAGAACTTCCGTGCAGGTGCATCCTAGCTCTGGTACGGATGGTGCTAGTTACCTCTCTCGGCTAAACTCAAAGGTGGCAAACACATACCCAGCACGCGGACAAGGTGCTATAACACTCATGCATCTCTAATTTGTAGTCGTCTCCAATTCTACGACTTTTACTTCGGTATTTTCGGTTTCGAAATGTCAGGCTCGCCCGTTCAACACACAGTAACACAGCCCGTTCACAATAACAATATTACATATGTTCGATATGTGATAGTTGATTGTAAAAATCATGTTTAATAATTTGCGAAAAACCAAGAAAACCATTTGTGGCCGGAACTTGCATGTAACCACGCAACAGAGCAGCGGTTGGACATATCCGTTGTCAATAAAAGTGGACGAAGAAATTTGGCTACACAATATGTGTACATTAGACTGCATCACTCCCCATACAAAAAAAAAATCGGTACTATTTTTCTACTGGAATTATAAAATCTATTATATTTTCAAACTTTCACCAAAATATTGCAAAAATATTAAGATTTACGTGAGCTGGACCGATTTGAAAATACCTACAAAAATTTAGTTTTTATTAATAAAATGAGTTTTTTTTAAATATTTTGAAAAAAAAATTACCTCAGATGACTAAACAGTTAAAGCTTAAAAAATTTGCATAAAAATATTTTTAAAAATTTTCTACGGAATCATAATAATGAGATTTTTGATGCTGTTTTTGAACATTTTCCAAAGACTGATTTAAGAAAAACTTGAATAACTCAGCCAAAACCTCACCAATTTAGACTTATGAGGTAAAATAAAAAGGGTGAGAAAATACCTTTCCACTGATACCTCATAAGTCTATATCGATAAAGTTTTGGAGCACTTATTCAAGTTTTTCATACACAAATCTTTGAAAAAAGTAAAAAAAAGCATCAAAAATCTCATTATTATGATTCCGTTGATACAAATTTTTAATATTTTTATATATGTAGATTTTTTAAGCTTGAACTGTTTTGTCAACTGAGGGCATTTTTTTCAAACAAATCCTTTAAGAAACTATTTTTATTCATAAAAAACTCCATTTTTAGAGATATTTTCAAACCGGTCCAGCTCTCGTAAATCTTAATATTTTTCCGAAATATTTTGATAGAAGTCTTAGAATATAATATATTTTGTAATCAGGCCGGAAAAACCGCAACTTTTTTTTGCTGATGCAGTCTAATATACATAGGTGCATACATATGAGGCATTCTTCGTCAACTAAAGCCTACCCTCTCCAAAATTGGTTTAGATGAAAAAAAATCGCTTATAGTTAGTTTTGAATATTCGGTACGAATGTTTAATTTTAAATGGTGAATGATTCTTTCTAAAAAATTATTGGATTTAATTGAAATTTGTTGCCCGGCGGTTTTTTGGGTCGTTGATTACGAATATGATCATAAATTTTTAAAATTCAAGCTGGCGGAACCAACATGGCAGATACATTTTTGAAAATTCATTCATCATTTCTCAAAAATTGGTTCAGGCGAACATAAATTTGTAAAATGAGAAGGTTCACATGAAATTTATTATTCGGGCGTTTTGGAGTCGCTGAGTACGAATATGATCATGCATTTTTAAAATTCCGCCATCCAATATATGGAATTCAATAAATTCTCTAAAATTTTGCCAGATTCATAGTAACAATTTTCGAGCGAATTTAATAAATTTTCAAATACTTTTCCGTTACATATATTCGATCCGCCATATTGCATTCCAAAAAATGCTACTCATCATTTAAAAGTGAATTTTTTTACCGAATTTTCAAGAGATTAACCGATGTTTGTTTAACTGAACTAATTTTGGAGTGAAAGTGGCGTCCGTTGGCGAAGAATACCCCATAAAAATATATGTAAGAATGTGTGCATAGCATACAAGTGTGTGTTCATAGTGTAAATGCACTGCAGGGGTTTACCAAATACTGCTATGAATAACTGAGGAAATAAGCCAACTTAGCTTTGGACCTACACTACAAAAAGGCAATGAACCGGAAGGATGCTTTGTGTGAACAAAATAAATGCTGCGAATTGTGCTGCTGATGTATGTGTATGTGAGTATATACACATGTATATTTGCACATACATATCGCTTAGCTGATTACTCATATCTGAGTAAATATTTAACAACTTAGAAGGAATACAAAAAAGTACTTTGTTGCTGAGTGAATTTAGTGATTTCTACAAGAGATAAGTAATAAGTGATTTTTTCCATACATACATATGAATCCATTTGTTAAATAAAATGAGATGCATACAAATAACTTTCCCTGTTACTGCAATGCGTATGTTGCATAATAATGCTGGATACATGCTGCTGAGATGCATAGTAAGTAAAGAAAATAAATAGTTGAATACATACATACATATTTACATATGTAAGTATATTCTTCAAAGGAATTGCGCACAAATTACCAAGTACGGCACGTACTATCACCGAAAAGCAACATTTTTCTCTTAGCTTAGCTAAATAAAATTTAGAGCTGCTCATCCTTTTCAACTACACAGATTTATTTACGCTATTTCTCTTCAAAGAAGTAACAACATACTACATACATACAAGAATATTACACTAATATCAGGGCAACTATATACTGGTTTCATGTTACCCTGAACTGTGTATTGCAAGTTTTCAACAAATGTAAAATCCCATCCAAAATAAGCGTAAGTAGATACATATGTATGTAAGTGCAACAGCGTACGAAACGAAATGCAACATGAGCTCTCAGCTTGAGAACAATGGAAATGGAAATGCATAAGAAGCAGCTTTAAGGCTGCACGTAAGACAAAAGATATCTGCATGTAACCCACCGGAGAGGTGGATGGGGTGGCTAGCGATGCGATTTCTCTGTCGCAATAAGTCACTTGTACTCGTATGGCAACCACCGTGGCAGGTACCTACTTTAGACTGAGCTGCAGTGCTTGCTTGCTCGCTCGCTCGGTGAATCAACAGCTCGGTGTAAAAGCGCATAAAGCCGTAAATTTAAGATAATTTGTTAGATTACAAAAGAAGAACAATTTGAATTTATGTTGCGAAATTTTCGGGCAAGCATCAGACGTTAAACGCTTTGGTGTTTATTCGAGGAGTGCAGTGGAAATACGCGCGGTAGAAGTGAAACTTTGTATTTACCTTAAGAGTAGTCTTAACCCTAATCTAAAGCTTAGTCAGTATCTTAGTACTAATCGGCATCTTAATCCTTCTCTTCACCTGGATCTTTGCCTTTATCTTTATTTTATTTTTTTTTATTTTGTCTTTATTTTTATCTTTGTCATCATCTTCACTTTCATCTTCTTCTACTTCGGTATGCTTCTCGGGTGCTGAATCTACACTAACATTATTAAGGGAAACCTCAATACATTTCATTCTATAAATTAAGCCAGAGTGTAGTGTTTGTAGTAGAGTTAGCATTTAATCGTGTGAACCTTTACGCGTATTAGTCATCATTTCCAACGCAGCTTATTGAAATTTGAAAATGGCCAATTTAAGCTAAAAATTGAAAAAAATTCTCTGGTAAAGGCAGAGCTTCCTAAAGTGGTATCCGTGGAACCCAAGGGTTCCGTAGGAAATTCACCAGGGTTCCGTGAAATTAAATGTACTCGAAGTTGGTATGATTGCCGTACTGAGTGCTATTGATTGTTGCGCTTGAAGCTTTTTGTTTCTAACATTTATGTGTTATTGGCCCCTGTAGCCGAAGGGTAAGATGGTAAGTTCTACCACTCCGAATGGCCTGGATTCGAGCCGTGGTCATATCAATGTCACAAAAAAAAGAAAAAATATTTTTTCTTCACACCGGTCGCCCCTCGGCAGTCAATGGCAAACTTCCAAGTGTATTTCTGCCATGAAAAAACTTCTCATAAAATCCAATGGCCGTTTGAAGGCGGCGTAAAGCTGTAATGAAATGTGAAATGTCATAACATGATAGTCGATAAATCGCCTAAGATCTTTGTCAGATTATTTTTAGAATAGTAGTAGTATCGATTGGGTACAAAATCAATTTATGAAGTATTCATATATCTTCAGAGTACTTTGACATTGAAACACAAATTAGAGTCTGTGTCTCAGAAAGAGTTTTGGGTTAGTGTGACGGAGTGAATACCATGAAGAGTAGCTAAAAAGGCTGTCTTAACTTTGCATCCTTCTGTCACAACCTATCGTTATTAAACAGGGGTTTCAGCTTATATCTATACAAAAAACAAATTCAGATCGAAATTTAATGCTACCCCACAAATGCGTATACAGCTTTCAGACATAATATCGAACTTGTCTTTGATTTTTAGGGTTCCATTATTTTAAAAGTTTGGGAATACCTGGGTTAAGTTTCTACTGCGCAAAGCATTCTAGAGGTTTACTTTTAAATAGTTTGATATTAACATAGTATTGATTCAATATGCAAATATACCTGCAAATATACAAATGCTCTAAAAAAGGCAAAATCCTGCACCTGCGGCTGCAGCATCGGCCAGTATTTGGAATAATATTTTTTGTTATTATTTCCGTTTCAATGGTTGTGAAGCGGAAATTTCTAATAACAACGGTTCTGAATACGTACAGCTTCACGAGTTCACCGCAGTATGTGTGAACAACTTATACAAAATAAATATTTTCGTTCGTGCCGGGCAGCGTAAAAGTAGGCCAGTCAATATAGCACTTAGGTGGGAAAAATTCTGCACAGTATACCAAAAGTACCAAGCCGTTCGGCAAAATATTTTAAACAAAATAAAAAAATGCTCTATCTCTCAATTTGACTGAAAATATTTTCAATTCATTAATTAAAAACTATTGACAATTATTGCATCGCTGCCACCAGCACTGATGCATAAATAGGAAAATGTAGAAAAATATAAGAAGTTATCATAATTTGTTGAAAATTACAAGGTTTACTTTATGGTGATTTCAAATATGAAACCGGGTTTTTCGTACCGGTTACCAGTTTTGAAAAAAACCCATGTTTAAATTACAGGTTATTACGCTTATTTAAAAAATGCAATCGGTTTTTTGTACCGATTACCAATTTCGAAAACTTTAAATTTTCAGTACCGGCTACCAATTTCGAAAAGGCAATTTCTCATCAACCAACAAAAATAATTTACTAATTTATTACACAATTTCCCTCTTGTATTGTGTCGAATCATTGAAAACCGGTTATTCGGAACGGGAAATTCTACGTTCGCGTAACATACCATATGTGGGGTTCCTTTGACTGTCAGGGTCATATGAAGCGTCAATATTCCTATTCAATAATTTTTTTACCAAATTTACCCAACTAAGATTAGAATTTTCCGTTCTTTCTGAATTCGAGATAAAAAAGGAGGTTTATCGGTTAAAAAAAAATTGTTAACCTCGAGATGACCTTGAAGATGAAACTCACGTTATTTTGCCACTCGACATTGAAAAGCTTGTTTGTTTTTAATGCATTTCACATATAAAAAAAAAAGTTTAAGCAAAAAGACAAAGAAGGAGGAGGGTAAAGTTCAGAAAGGAACCCCTTATATCTATTTACTTTTAAAACAATAAAGACTTAAGAGAAAATTATATTAAAAAACGAAAAAAATAAAAGAAAGATAAAATAGGTCAAATGAGTTAAAATCTAAAAATTAAAAAAAAAATATTTATTAAAAATTAAAAAAACAAGTTCTTAAAAATAAATTAAAAAAAATATTTCCCCAACAATGAAATCTAAATGTTAAATATTCAGAAAATACTACGATAAGTTTCTAAAAATAAAATTGAATTAAAACTATGATTTCCTTTTTAAAACAATAAAACGTAAAAATATACTAAAAAATATACGTAAAATAGGTTGCTAAAAATTTAATGAAATTAAAATTATATATGTATTTTTCTTTTTCAAACAATAAAATCCAAAAGATAAATTAAACAGTAAAACATTCATAAAATAAGTTACTTAAAGTTTAATTAAATAAAAAAATATATATTTTTCTTTTTACAACCAAAAAAAACTGAAAATTAAAAGATTAAAAATAAAGAGAAAATAAATTTAATTAAAGAGGAAGAAAAACTCATTAAAACAAGTTTCTAAACATGAAATCAAATAAATCTAAAAATTAAAAGACAGTCGAGAAAAAACACTTATGTAGAAAAGAAAAATAAAGTAAGATCTTAAAAATTAAATAAGCTAGAAAAATATTTTTTTAAACAAATCTAAATAAAAAAAATAATTAAAAAAGAAAATATTAAAATAAGTCTAAGAATTTAATGAAATTTAAAAAATTCTTTTCTCTTTTTGTTTTAAATAAGGAAATCTAAAAATGAAGCTGAAAATACAAAAAAAATATTTCTAGAAATCGAAGGAAGTAAAAAAAAATTAAAATTAAGGAATTAAAAAAAGGAAAAAATCCGCCGAGGTTCGAATCCTCGGATCTCTCGAATCGCACGCCAGTACGAATCTTGGAGCAGTGATATAACACTCCCGAGTGTGAATAGGCCCTTCTGACAAAGGGCTTTTCTCTAAGAAATTTGGCAAAGGATTTATATTTTAAAAGCCTTTTTTCCCAGAGTAAATATTATTTTTCAAAATGTCTTGCCGACCCTCTTTAAATTGTCTTACAAAAGACTTCCAGTAAATAACTTGGGCAGATTTTTCCTGCAAATGGCACACTTTTAAATAATTTCTAGGCAATAACTCATAAGAGCTACCAAAAATTAAATTAAATTCATAAATCCCTAAAATTCACAAATAAATTTCCCATTCGTAGGAGTGCGCGTTACCACTTCACAGTCTGGTGCAACAATCACCAACGTAATGTAGTTCCTTACTTCGTTTTTTTTTCAGTTTTCCCTGCTGCTAAATAATTAACTCTGGCGCTATACACGAGTATACTTCTCGGAATAGATGCGAAAATGTGAAGCACCTAGCGGATTATAAGGAGGGGTAATTTTACTCAATTTTCATTGTGCTTGGTAATGTGAACAACGTTTTTCAAGTAATTATCCTGCGCTAGCAACTATTGTATTTTAGCGCTAACTGCAGTCGCAACGCATTCACAATGCAGATGAGGCTGCCAACCAACTTTCAGCTCATTTGTGAGAGCTTAATTGTTCGAAAGTGTGCTTGAGAAAACTCGTACGTGTGAAATGCAGTCAGGAAGTTGTCAAATGCAGCTAGAATTAGAGGAGGTCGCTTCATGTATGTATGTAAGTATGTATGTACATAGTTATATATACGTTTATATATGAACATAAAATACAGGTGAAATAACTGAGTCCGTCAGTTTAAGCACAATGAAACAAAAGACCATATAACCTTGAACGGTGCGATGTGAATGACTTCACACACGCGAACACTACTATCTCTGATAATAAATAAATAACAATATAACACATAAAGTTCTTCAAGGAAGTTTTCCTTTTATATTAAATACTGGGCTGCTGACCATATACGTAATTTATCTTGTTGCCTATTTTTCTTCACTTACTAACCTCTCCTGTAGCTTCCGTGGCTATCGACGTAAAGACGTGGCGTTTTGCCCTAATCTCTCTAGAAGCACTCGTAGAGTTTAATCTGATCATATACTTAGCTTTCCAAAGCTCTTAGTATTTATAAAGAAGAGGATCTTGTTGCAGTCGGTCTATTTGAAACGGTCTTTGGGTGTGGTGGAATTTTTATCGAAGCTCAAACTTATCTTGACTTATCTCTAAACCAAATTTGACAAATGAGACATGGAGATTCCTTTCAATATATATACAGTATGTAATATTCGCAGCCTGTTGGAATTATTGTTGCTGTTACAAATTCGTCTGTTATTGATCTGATTCGAAGTGGAATTCGGTGTTTGTTCGACGACATCTTAATTTCATCGTTAGGTTGCTGCCGATTCTATGCACGTATGCTGTGCTTACCTAGAAAACGATGCGAGTTTGTCAGCTCCAACAAACTCCCTTCAAAATCGCTTTTCTCCCAACATATGTATGCTGTTCCTAAATATGATATGAGTTATTGATTCGATTTATTCCCGAGTTGTGAAAAAAGAGCGCGTTAAAGACCTTACGTGATGAGGATATATGGTTTTAAAGTAGCAATAACAAATGATGCCATTTTTTGAAAATATTTCGTAATGGGATTCGATTCGTGGTGGCGTGATCAGGTGACATGACTTAAAATAGTCACGGTTGACATTATTTGATGCAAATTTTTGCGATATGGTATCATGTTTTATACAAGTTGCGAACATCACAGGAAAGGATGTGATGAGGCGATATGATTTTACAGCAGCAATCTCTCCTGATGTGATTACAGAAAACACCGTGTCAAATTTACACACAAAAAATCACAATATTCGTGATACTAGTGGCCAAGTATAGTAAAACTGCGTTTTTAGTTTTTCTCTGACGTCAGGATTTTTTTATAGGACTTTGAGGTTTCAAAAATATAATTGATTGAATAAATTATTTATAAAATCCAGTGCACCGTATATTAACAATATGGGTACCAAATAAAAGAAAAAATTCTTTAGATTTAGGGAAAAGTGAAATTTTTTGGTACACAAGGACGAATAGATTTTGAAGATGCCCTTTTATTAATTTTTCTTTTAGAATAATCACACATGGTGTGATTTGACAAAATATTTTGCGTTACGCTTTAATTTCCTGGCAGTTGTAAAAGGAAGTGACAATACGTGGTGTGTGGACGTAAAGACGTGATAAAAATTGTTTAAAATTACGCAGAAGAACGACTCATCAACACACACATCAATGCACAGAGAAGATTAAAAGCTCAAATAGTTTAGAGAAATCGTAGATAATCATCAAAATAATTGAGGTAACAAAATATCGTACTATAACGCATTTAGCAAGATGCAACGTATAATTTCTGAAATGTATTGGAGCAATTAATTTCCACTAAAGTTAATAACTTTTTTGATTAGAAACAGACTCTGAATGCGGCCTTAATTGTTATACAGAATTTTTTAGTAAATTTCTTTAAGTAAATTTCTTCAGCAAAAACTTCAAACTAAATCTTCAACTGAATTCGGTTCAATTCAGTTCAATGCAGACAAAACGAACTTACCTACACACACATAAGATTGTCGGACTATCTACAAACCTCTAATGGCGCGCAAAAATCATGTATTTCACTTAAAAATGCAATTAAGTTCTGTTTACATGAAACTGCCAACTTTTGACAACCTTTTCTAACCAAAACTCCAGCCAGCTAGCTACCATCAAACTTCATTTACGTGGGTGTGTGTGTGTGTGTAAAGCGCATCAACCCTCCAGATGCCACTCGCAGCTTTACAAAGTTGCATTTACCGTTTTAACGCTTTACACAACTACATTTTCGTTGGCTTTCGAGTGCGTAGAAAGTAAAAAGGCAGCTTTCGTTTTGATTTTCAACAATTTTCGGTAAATGTCACATCTTGGCTGTTGAGTAAAGTGCAAGCAAGTTTGTGCAGGTGATTGCGAAAATTATTTCACTTTATCGTTTGTTTTTATTTTTTGATTTATTTTTGGGGAGCAAACTAGAAAACGTCTAAACTTTGAATATGAGGGAGCTTGTGAAATATTTTGCTACTTTAACAGACGACGCCCAATTTGTAAGCAGCAACCGCAGTGGTTTTTGTTAGCACAGTGCTAGTTGCAACATACTCGTACATATATATGTATGTAGGTGGCTGCGAGTACTTACTACGCTCCAACTAAGTTCTCTTAATTTGGGTTACGCACGTGCAACCTCAGCTCAGTTATTACGATGCGCATAGTTTTAATGCCCTTTTTTCTCACCACACTTTTGTACAAACAGAATATTTATTTTGTTGCAAGTTTCATTAGAGATACTATAACACATTGTTGTTGTTGGCACACACTATGTAGGTGTGTATTAGGCTGGTCCTTAAAAATATCTACATTTAAATTTTGTATGGAACCACCTTTCATGTTGTTCTACGTACAAAATATAGAAATGCACTAAAATTTCAAAAAATGTTTCAAATTAGCATATGAAAAAATCTAAATATTTTTAAAAACCCCAGAAAAAAAAATATATAAATTCATAAATTCGCTGAGTTGTAGCTGACCAAAGCCAGCATTTTCTCGATTGTTTGTGATAAAAACAAAAAAAATAGTTTTCCAAACCCTAATTTTGTTTTCAATTTTGAGATTTTCATGAATGTCTTTTTTTTTGTATATACGTAGTACAAAATAAGCGACTGCCCAATGATGCTGATGTTTTAAGGACCACCTTAGTGTTTATTTATAAAAGTACTTACTTTTATGTGGATGGTAAGTGTGTGGAAAATTAAACTTTTAATTGTATGGATTTCATTTTGTGGTTTTTGTGTGTGTGCAAATTGCGGATTTTTAATGATTAGTATTTATTTTTTTCTTTTACAGTTTCAATTCTCTACGTGATGTTGTTTTATCATTTTAACATACCACTTTAAATAAATATGTAATTCCAAAACTTAATATCCAATGTTATGATTTGCATATTTACATATTCATAGTGAATTATTTTTATGTTAAGAGAAAGTGAGTAGCAAATGTGAAAAAAATGAAATTAATTTTTACTGCCTTTATGCGTATGTGTGTGTGTGTGTGTCCGTGCGTTCGAGTGTCATTTAGTTTTACTAGTAAAAGCGCAAAAATACAAAATATTAAAAGCTATTCAATTATGCATGCAAAGTATCGCACAAATGCTGCTATAAAATGTGATGTTGTTAAAACTGAAAATCCTTAAATAAATAAATAGGGGGATTTTTACCAATTTTTTTTTTTACACTGCAGACGTTGATTTAATGCCTAAATAAATAAATGTAACTAAATTTTTTAGCTGAAAGTCTACATATAAATACATACACCCTCGACAATCCATTATGCTGCAATATTTTTTTAAAACTAAGTATTACACTTCATAATGAACCAGCAATAACTTTCCAATATTTATGATTTACAAACCTTATACCTTCTTAACAATCTATGTACAAATATTTGATAAAAAGCTGCAGCAACCAAAAAAGCTTAGAAATTAGTAATCTTTGTAGTTCTAAACCTCCTCTAGGATATACAAAAAAATTGGATTTCTTAAATCGCTTGAAATTTGTCCTAATGAAGATAATAACTTGGATAAATTAAGTCAATAAATTTTTCTTCTGTAAATATTCTCAGCCTCAAGGAGCTTTCTTGAAATAACAGTTATAAATAGAAGGGCCTTACAGTTTTCGTTTTGGAAAAATCATCGCTTCTTATATTGAAATAAAGTTTGGTGTGAGGAGTACTGAAAAACTAAACATAGGATAAGCTTGAACGACTAAAAGAGTCCTATATGTGCCGCAGGAAAGCCTAAAAGACGACATTTTCTGAAACATGCTACAAAAAATATGAGGCATCAAGGCTCAGCAAGATGTTCTCTAGAACCGATTAGACAATAGGAGGTATCAGTAAACTAGTTTAGCTCATGGACCGACTCTAGCCAGGAAACCTTGGATCTCCTAACAAAAAGAAAATTATGGATATTTAATATTAAAACAACTGCTGGATACAGAGTGTTTAGCTAAAGTGAGCCATCAATTCGTTCGGATTGTGATAAAAGGTGATGCAGAGCTCTGCTTAATCTTTTTTCAGATAGTTGGTACTACAGGCTTTGGAAAAGTCAGCCATGAAGTGATACTCAGTTGAGCAACGCGTTAAAGTGATCCAAACGTCGATGCTGCGTAAAAAAAAAATCATTGTCATGTTAAAGGATACGTTAATGAGAAAAACTACATCCACCGCATGAAAAACCTATGCACCGACAACAAGTCACTGTTTGGTGCGGATTTCGGGATAGCGAACTCATCGGACTATACTTTTTCGAAAATGATACCCGTAACGCTGTCTCGCTGTGCCTGCTACTTGCCTAATAGCGCATGAAACAATGACCCTATTGCGAATATATCAGTTTTATTTATTCACCCTCTATATAAAAGGGAATTCTAAATAAGTGTTATCCACACAATGAACATACCAATGTAAGTTTACGGCAAGAGTAGATAGGTCGACAACGCTTTCCACCAAGTGATCAGCACTATTGAAAAATCATCTCACTACCCTAGCTATTTACATAGCTTCTTTGACATTGAGGGTGCTTTCAACAATGCCAAAACAGAAGCAATCAGAAGGGCGCTAGAGAGACTGGTATCTGTGTTTATAGTGGTTTGAGTCCACTCAATAATTATTTTTTAACAAAGGATAACTTGGTTGTATAAATTACCGGCAAATTCTTGCCAATAATTAGTCAGCTGATGGAACCGTCAATGCGTAATGTCCGCTGTGGCTGAGTGATTAGAGGTGCTTTGTACTGCTCCACCAGACCTAGGCTAGATGCGCCGTTCCAAACAACATCTCAAGTAGAAATAGTTTTTTCTGTCACCGGTCGCTCCTCGGCAGACAATGCCAAACTCCCCAGCGTATTTCTGCATAAAATCCATTTACCGTTTGAAGGCGACGTAAAATTTTAGGTCCCCCAATTTCAAGACGTATACAACAAATTCTCTCCTCAACCTAATTTGATCCTGTTCACAAGGAAACCAAATACCCCTGAATTCCCTTTACCAAGGCTAGTTCGGACAGATTTTGGGCTTTCATCCGAGGTGAAATATTATTATTTCCAACATGGAGATGTTACGTCGAGCGGCAAAAGAGCACCGCGGAAAAACTGGAGACTGTCACCGCGCGTCAGTCACAGTATCAATCCGATCGTCGTAACGATCAGTGAAAAGCGCTGGATAAAATAATGACTCCCAATTTACAGCCAATTTAAATTCAAAGGCTCAAAGATGGAAAAAGAAGTTGACGTCGATTTCTATCGGGAGGACTTGGAGAGGAGGTAATAACCTTGCCTGCCTGATGACTGCGTGTCTTTCAACCGGAGATCTTTGCCATAAAGCAGGGATACAGAATAGAAAGTCTCTATCAACCGAGTGCACTTAAATCGTTAAAATTTAAAACAACCAAGTCAAGATTATTCCAAAATGTTGCGCATCCTTAGCTTCACTGAGTTGCTTGGGTTCGTGGACATGAAAATATTGAATTGAACGAAATAGTCAACGAGATGGCCAAACGAGGGTTTCAGCTGCAGATACATGCAAGGCGGACAACTCCCTACAACCACCGATATTCGATCTACTGAGGAAAATTTATGAGTATACCATAGCCGTAAAAAGTGACCGATTTACCAGGCTCCATATGAGGAAGTCAGAAGTAATATTACCACAGGCTATTTTGACTTGTACATATGAGGAAATCTCACGAGTTGTTAAATTTTTGGACAAAAACGTGTTTTTAGTCGAAAATGGTGGCACACTTATCTTAGACAATGCAATATCTTAAGTTTTGTATAAACAACAAGATTCCATCGCAAAATTGTATTTTAATGAAATTTTAAAAATGACATACTAAAATAAATGTAAACAGCAACTCGTACACATATACCAGTAGTTATGTATATAACGTATACGTCCCGTAGCACCAAACACAGTCAAATAACAAGTTTACTCGCACGCCTTAACATAAAATTCATAAAATTTAAAGGCAATTAAATATTTGTATTTTTAATATACTGAAATATGTCAATAAAGAGCTTACAAATCTAAAGATTCAGGTAGATGTTTAACAATAATAGCATATAACGGGTGATTTTTTAAGAGCTTGATAACTTTTTTTTTAAAAAAAACGCATAAAATTTGCAAAATCTCATCGGTTCTTTATTTGAAACGTTAGATTGGTCCATGACATTTACTTTTTGAAGATAATTTCATTTAAATGTTGACCGCGGCTGCGTCTTAGGTGGTCCATTCGGAAATTCCAATTTTGGGCAACTTTTTCGAGCATTTCGGCCGGAATAGCCCGAATTTCTTCGGAAATGTTGTCTTCCAAAGCTGGAATAGTTGCTGGCTTATTTCTGTAGACTTTAGACTTGACGTAGCCCCACAAAAAATAGTCTAAAGGCGTCAAATCGCATGATCTTGGTGGCCAACTTACCGGTCCATTTCTTGAGATGAATTGTTCTCCGAAGTTTTCCCTCAAAATGGCCATAGAATCGCGAGCTGTGTGGCATGTAGCGCCATCTTGTTGAAACCACATGTCAACCAAGTTCAGTTCTTCCATTTTTGGCAACAAAAAGTTTGTTAGCATCGAACGATAGCGATCGCCATTCACCGTAACGTTGCGTCCAACAGCATCTTTGAAAAAATACGGTCCAATGATTCCACCAGCGTACAAACCACACCAAACAGTGCATTTTTCGGGATGCATGGGCAGTTCTTGAACGGCTTCTGGTTGCTCTTCACTCCAAATGCGGCAATTTTGCTTATTTACGAAGCCATTCAACCAGAAATGAGCCTCATCGCTGAACAAAATTTGTCGATAAAAAAGCGGATTTTCTGCCAACTTTTCTAGGGCCCATTCACTGAAAATTCGACGTTGTGGCAGATCGTTCGGCTTCAGTTCTTGCACGAGCTGTATTTTATACGGTTTTACACCAAGATCTTTGCGTAAAATCTTCCATGTGGTCGAATAACACAAACCCAATTGCTGCGAACGGCGACGAATCGACATTTCACGGTCTTCAGCAACACTCTCAGAAACAGACGCAATATTCTCATCTGTACGCACTGTACGCATTCGTGTGGTTGGTTTAATGTCCAATAAAGTAAACTGAGTGCGAAACTTGGTCACAATCGCATTAATTGTTTGCTCACTTGGTCGATTATGTAGACCATAAATCGGACGTAAAGCGCGAAACACATTTCGAACCGAACACTGATTTTGGTAATAAAATTCAATGATTTGCAAGCGTTGCTCGTTAGTAAGTCTATTCATGATGAAATTTCAAAGCATACTGAGCATCTTTCTCTTTGACACCATGTCTGAAATCCCACGTGATCTGTCAAATACTAATGCATGAAAATCCTAACCTCAAAAAAATCACCCGTTATATCAGTTTAGGAAAATGTTTTGCTTTCCGTGCCCAGCCGAGCCGGTGAGTACAGAAAAGGATGCGCTGACAAAATTGTAAACCAAATGAGGTAGTCAAGAAATAGATATGAGAGTGGGAATGAATGAAGAGGGTATAGAACACATTGACCTTTGAATTAAACTATTCAAGAAAGGGTTTTCTTTCGAATTTTCACTACCAAATACATAGCATAGGATTGGAATTCGGATGCAATAATTTGAGAGTGCTGAGTAAATTTTTCTGCTCCCAATGAGATTTATGATGTGTTAAGATAATAATAAGGGGATCTCTTAAACTCTTGAAGTTGGACTATGTGATATTGGATATAATTTTTTTTTTACAGAAATTTTGACTGTTATAAAAGTATTGGGACATCGAGATTAAAGGCAAAATGTAGAGAAGCAGTCTGGATTACTTGACCATAGGTTCACTGGCTTCGGTCCTTTTGCTAATAATACAATGTAAAAGCTGAGCATCGCATTGGGCAACTAGGGTAAAATACTGAACTCTAGTCAAAGTTTGTCATTTAACAAAAGCTCAATCTACTACAGATCTTTGCTGGCATCATCCTCTTAGTTACATAACCTTTTTAAAACCCAATTCGATATCCTTTTGACGTAAACTATAACTACATTTCTAAATATTATTTCTAAATTTCAATTCATACATTTTTTTTTTCTAAACTTATTAGGATTTTTACATACCGATCATAACTCTGGCTGGCACAGCATTCCATTCCAGCCAAAATGTGATAAATGATGATGTCACCAATATAATGCCGGGTATAAAAACAGTGGTGAAATAATATGCACGGTCCCTGGTAAAAGTCAACTCGACTTCTAGGCAACTGTAATTACCTTTAGGAAAGAAATACAACATACAACATAGTACAGAATGCCAAATTGGCTTTTGTGCAAATTATTTAACATTATTAAACTATTTAAGTAGTTAAGTAGTTGGTTTTTATAAGTAACGTAAATTCAGTTATTTTTTCGACTAAAACTATTAAATTTTTTATTATTGGCATAGACGTTGAACACTTAACGACACATTATGAATTTATTTATAATATGTATTTTTTTTCTGCAGTAAATGCAATAGACGAGACGCAAGACTTACATATGTAAATAAAATATATATGCACATATAGGACAAGAGACATTGTACATAGAAGTCGAGTGTGAAAGCCACAAACGAGGACGCACACTAAATATGAAATGAAAGTTTGTGCGCTTGAAAGCTTTCAGCAGTGAAAATTCGTTGAGATAAATAAATACTTCAACGAAAGCTTGCTCTGCGCGGTGAAGTGATTATGAACATGTACAGTGACTCAACTTCTCTTTTGTAGAAATCGCGAAATTCCGTTATCTAGCAAACTTTTGTATGCACAGATACACGCACAGTTAGTTTATGCTTAGAGAGTGTTATCTGTTTGATCTTCTACAAAATTTCGATATTGCTTTGCATGTACATATAGCAGCTGAAATCTCTATCTAACTTCCAAAAGTTCCCTGGGCCTACTTCAGTGTTAATGGAAGTAGTGGAAGTAGTCTAACTGGTCCATCATAATATTTTTTCCAATCAAGATTTGAGTCACTGTATTTATGTCTTAAATTTTAATAATTTATCATTTTGTTCACATAGACAAATTATGCATTTACGATATCTTACGATTAACCTAAATTAAATGTATTCTTCGGTCTTTTGACATGTGCCTAGTCCCTAGTAGGGGCAGTCTTCCGCTGTTAACACTTCCTTACCATATTTAACTAAGAACCTTTTAAATATATGTATGTATTATTAATACTTATTTAGCTACAGTTCGGCATTATGGATTCTAGAACTGAAAATTTCAATTTGTAAAGGTTTTGTGATTTAATTTTAAATATTTTTTTTTGGCATGCATTTTTTTTTATTTGCATTTATATATTTCGCATTATTTTTCCATGAAAGTGACGATACTAATTCTAATAATAGCAAACGTGTAATATATTTATTTATTAATCATGTGATATAAGGGCATGTCAATGAAATAAATGTACAAAAGGCAAGATTTTGTACGAGAATGAAAAAATGTAAACTGGCTGAAAAAAAACCAACAAATTTATTGCGTAAATATGAGTCACGAGTAAATACTAATTAATTGCTGTCAAACAAATGAAATCATTTACGAAAAATGTACACCAGGCAGTTGATATTTTTACGCCAATTTAATTGAAAAATAATTATAAAAAAATATTTATGTAAACTGTATACATTAGGGTAGTCCAAAACTACACAGGAAGATCAATTTGCTGGAATTTTCTTGCTGTCACGCCCAGAATTATTGAAAATGGAAAACAAGGGAGACGCATTTTTTGTTTTGAAAACGAAGTAAGTAAGAATGAATATTTCTGAAGGATAATCTTTTTATTTGAGCAAAAAATATTTATTGTTAACAATTTATAGCAATTCTACACGCAAAGTTTAAGGGCCATGGCGGCATGGTTCAATGTTAACCGATAAAAAAAAAAAATCTGGTCTCCTTATTCTCGCCTTTCTTTAGCTCTGTGGGAGGCTGAAACAAATGTTGGACCACCCTAATATACATAATTGGGTGATTAACATGATGTCATAAAGTCATAAATCGCTCAAGAATAACCTTATATAAAATTTATGAAAATACGACTATTTACGACAACTTGTGAATCACCTAACTGTAATGTTATTTCCAAATTGCGTAAAGCATATTCAGGCAAAAATAGTAGGGATGGCCTTGCAGAATGCAGATGTGGCTGACGAGCGTTTGTACGGGCTGGGATTTTATGTATGTGTTTTGGGTTTGTTTGAGGGCAGGTGGGAATCACTTTTTTGAAATTAATGTGGCATTAGCAAATTTTCAAACAAATTACTCAACAATAAATCAACGAAAATTACTGTAATTCAAATTTTTAAGAAATAATTACGAAGGTATTAAATATTCCAAAAATTTCGAACAAATGCAAAACTACTTTTTATGAATATTAAAAAAGTACTACATAATTTTAGCTGGTACTGTGGTGAGTTTATTCAAAGTGAAGTTAGGGGTGTAAAATGTGTAGCAAATAACCAGTTCGAGCATTCAAAATTATAGAAAATGAATTTTGAATAGCAAAGTTAGCTGGTATACTACATACAAATAAAATTTCTTTTATAAAAGCAAACAAATAATTTTTAATTAAATGTTTGACGAAAAAAGGGTTGCTTTAATTTATATTAAAGTTTTTATATATATGTATATATATGTTGTTTTAAATTCATTTATGGCATGAATGGGCTTAGCGGTTGATTGAGTAGTTGTGGATAGTTTTTTTTGCATTTTTGTTGCTGTTGTTGTTAAATATATGTATTTTTTTTAATACGATTTGATTTGGTTTGATTTTGGTTTGTTTACCTATCATTGATCTAGCCGGAACTGCATTCCATTCTAGCCAGAAAGTTATAAATGATGACGTCACCAGGATAATGCCAGGTATAAAAACGGTGGTGAAATAGAATGCACGATCTCTGGTAAATATTAAATCGACCCTAAGACAGCTGTAGTTCCCTACAATGGTGATTATAGTTTTTCTCGTTGGTATAAACATATGGACAAGTGAAGTTTATTAAAAGTTATATTAAATAGATATATAGACAGTTAAATACTTATTTTGTGGTATGGAAAGTCAAA
>NW_023458559.1:38906095-38907324 GCF_013731165.1 Rhagoletis pomonella | reverse complement strand
AGATATATAGACAGTTAAATACTTATTTTGTGGTATGGAAAGTCAAAAGTTTTCAATCTAACTGCATACTATCTAGTAATGCTAAAATTTTTTCAACACAAATTTTATAAGAAAAAATTTACTAAAGGCTTTGAGGCACGCAGGCAATTTTGGAAACTACTGATAAGGAAAGTTGTTAAATATCTACTATATATATGTAGTATGTATATAGAAATACGGATAATATTAGCTTAAAGAAGTACTAACACAAATAGAAGCACATATTAAGAAAGTAAAAAAAAACAACAACAAAAAAATGTCTAAGCAAAAAATAAAAATTAACCACATACAACTGTTCTGCTAGATTTAAAAATGCAGCCTTATTATTGGTTTTCACAGCTGCGAACTTTTGTTCTGTACTCGTCTATACAAAATGCACAGAAAATCTTTGCTTTATATTTTAGTGTTTTCTGTCAATTTATTCTTTTTGTACTTGAATCCCCATAAAGCTCCGTATTTTTAGGAAAGATCCTTTTTAAAATGGAATAAAGCTTTCATTTTTCTAACTTACAAAGTTTTTAACATTCTAAGAGACAAATAAAATACTACTGAAATGGTAAGAAACTAAGAAAAAAAGAAAAATTAAAAATGATTTAAACATAACTTTGTGTTCCAAGTACTTGAAAAGTAAAACAAAAAAGTTTTCCGCACAAATGCAGCATTCATTTGGTCCTTAAGTATTTGTTTCTGCTTCAAAACAAATAATAAAATTAATTTCTAATTAAACATTCATTATTAACTCGCTTTGGCAGTGTATCAAATACTTAAAGCTTTCAGCTGCTATCAAAAAGCTTACTGACAAGTTTTAACCATTTTGTTTTGTTTTATAATTTTACTTTAAAAAAAAAAGTATAGTTTATTCTTTAACAAAAACTGTGTAAATCCAAGTTTCAAACTTTGTGCAATATTAAAAAAAAATTTAACAGATTTTCATAAAAATTTCAAGTTTACTAATTTGATTTCGAAGAATGATTTGGAGATTCATTTTTTTAGCTCATTCAATTTTAGTATAAAAAAGTCCAAGTTTGAAGTAGCTTCGATTTACCGTTACTTACATAAAAAAGTATGCTCGAAATTTCATTTGTTAGCAAAAAAAAAAATTATTAAAAATCAACGCGAATTTCTTGTCGATATATCAAGCCCCCCTAACCGCCAAAATAACGTAAGCGACATTTTTTTCAAAATTTTCT
>NW_023458559.1:38903315-38905995 GCF_013731165.1 Rhagoletis pomonella | reverse complement strand
AGATATATAGACAGTTAAATACTTATTTTGTGGTATGGAAAGTCAAACGTTTTCAATCTAACTGCATACTTTCTAACAATGCAAATATTTTTTCAACACGAATTTTATAAGAAAAAATTTACTAAAGGCTTTAAGGCACGCAGGCAATTTTGGAAACTACTGATAAGGAAAGTTGCTAAATATCTAGTATATATGTAGTATGTATATTATATAGCATACGGATAATATTAGCTAAAAAAGTACTAACACAAATAGAAGCACATATTAAAAAAGTAAAAAAAAACAACAAAAAAAAATTGTCTAAGGAAAAAATAAAAATGAATCACATACAACTGCTGTGCTGCTGACAAAATGCATAGAAATTCTTTGCTTAATATTTTAGTTAATTTTTTCTTTTTGCATTTGCATCTCGCACACTAGTACCGGAAAACCTTCCCCCATAGTGCTCGGTATTTTCCCGAAAGCTTCTTTTTGAAATGAAAAAAGCTTTAATTTTTCTAACTTACAGAGTAATTCTAAGAGATAAAAAAATACTACCGATGTTGTAAGAAAGGCTGCATTCCAAAATGATCCTTACTAATTTTTGTTATGCTTCAAAACAAATAATAAAATTTGTTTCTAATTAAACATTTATTATTAACTCGCTTTGGCAGTATATCGAAAGCTTAAAGCTTTAAGCTGGCATCAAAAAGCTTTTAAAATTAACCACTAAAGATACGATTTTCGGGCATGACTCTCAACTAAAACTACATGTACCTTCAAAGTTAGCTTTAGTACCAGATGAAAGTTCCGACTGAATTTTCGTCATAGTAAATTATGATGTACCCGTACGTAAAAGCTCAGTATACACTCCGTGTCAATATTGTAAATGCACCAAATACTGACAAGTTTTAACCATTTTGTTTTGTTTTATAATTTAAGTTACTAAAAAAAATATAGTTTATTCTTTAACAAAAACCGTGTAAATCCAAGTGTCAAACTTTGTGCAATATTAAGAAAAAATAATTTGATTTCGAAGAATGATTTGGAGTATGCAGCTTTCTAGCTCATTAAATTTTAGTATAAAAAAGTGAAAGTTTGAAGTAGCTTGGATTTACCGTTACTTAGATAAAAAAGTATGCTCGAAATTTCATTTGTTAGCAAAAAAAAAATTTAAAAAATCAACGCTTGTCGATTTAAACGTGCACTTTTTATATTAAAATCTAATGCATCTTTAAAATTTTTCTAAAAATTCTGAATCAAAAATCTAAAATTTTAGTGAAAACTTGTTGAAATTTTATAATTCTTGTAGAAAGTTTGAAGTGTTGTACTAAAAAATATTAAGCCAAAAGTGGTCAACATGTCGCTAACTTAATTAATTGACCACATGTTATTGAGAGCAGTTTAAACGGGAACAAAATGAGAACAAAAGGTTCGGGAACATTTCCGTAAAGAACAAACTACTAACAAAACTCTCGGGAACGTTCGCAATGAGAACAAAGAAAGAAAAATAAAGTATCGGGAACATTTCCAAGTAGGATCAAATAAGAACAAACATCAGGGAAACGTTCTGCTAGAGAACAAACGTTTTGAGAACTTAAGGCGAACTGTCTATTTATGGAACAATTTTTCATTTTCTGTGCAAGAAAAGGTCATATCTTAAGCTTTTCGTTGACTTTATTGCATATTTATTTGTTAGTTCTTTTTTGATTCATTTTAATATTCGCACATTTCATACTAATGGCATGCTGTGAGAAAAATTTTGTTCTTGCTTCCATTCTTCTTGAATAGTTAAGAGAAGATTTGTTCCCGTTTTATTCTCTGCTAGAAAGTTCCTGATACTTTAGTTCCCAAATTGTTCTTAGAGAGCAAGTTCCTTAGGCTTTTGTTCTCGTTTTGTTGTTTGCTAAAACGTTGCGGAGACTTTTGTTCCCATTTTGTTCCCGAAAGTATTGTTCGCACTTTTGTTCTCTTTGGTAACGTTCCGCGAGGTTTTGTTGTTCCATAAATCCCATTGAGAAAGTCCTCGACAGCTTTGTTCTCATTACGGTTGCGGTTTTTAAGTGTTCTTGGGAACAAAACTACGAGAACGGCATTTAGTTTCCGCCGTACCTTTTGTCTTTAAGTGAAAGGAAGAGTTTGTATGTAGTGCTTTCTACTCATTTGTATTTATCAGATACTGCAGAATGAATTACACAGTAAATTACTTCTACCTAGCGAGGATTTCAGCTCCGGCAAATACGAATGAAACTTTTACATTCAATTTACTACGAATATTACAGTAATCTTTGGTTGAATAAAGGTCAACTTGAGTTAGTAATTTCAACTGCCTAAGTACCTACTGAGTGTAAAAAAATTTAAATAAAGACAAAATCAAATATAATGCTATTTAAAAAAGCACATAACATGCTCCTCAGATATTTGTTTGAACACGAAAGACTGACCAGACGTTTAAAAAGATAAATGCATACAGAAATGGTGTCAAATTATATTAAACTACTTGTAAAGATTTATAAAACAAAAAAACAAAATAAATATAAAAAAATATTGCACTTAACATCTCTATTAATTTACGCATACAATTTCTAACAGCTACACAAATGTTTGCAAAAAAAAAATGGTTCTACTTAATACATACATATAATATCAATACATATTTGGTTTCGACCCACTCACCTCGCCAACTATTTTGGTCGCAGGG
>NW_023458559.1:38901624-38903215 GCF_013731165.1 Rhagoletis pomonella | reverse complement strand
AAAAAAATGTCGCTTACGTTATTTTGGCGGTTAGGGCTCGATATATTAAAATCGAATGCATCTCTAAAATTTTTCTAAAAATTCTGAATCAAAAATCTAAAATTTTAGTGAAAACTTGTTGAAATTTTATAATTCTTGTTTTGTTTGAAGTGTTGGTTTATATAGCGTTTGCGTTTATATTGAGTACTAAAAAATATTAAGCCAAAAGTGGTCAACATATCGCTAACTTAATTAGTTGACCACAAGTTATTGAGAGCAGTTTAAACGGGAACAAAATGAGAACAAAAGGTTCGGGAACATTTCCGTAAAGAAGAAACTACTAACAAAACTCTCCGGAACGTTCGCAAGAAGAACAGAATGAGTACAAAACTTGCGGGAACGTTTCCAATGAGAACAAACAAAAACCATAGTACCGGGAACATTTTCAAGGAGGATCAAATAAGAACAAAAGTCAGGGAGACGTTCTGCTAGAGAACAGAACGAGAATGAACTTAAGGCGAGCTGTCTATTCATGTAACAATTTTTAATTTTCTGTGCAAGAAAAGGTCATATCTTGACTTTATTGCATATTTATTTGTAAGTTATTTTTTGATTGATTTTAATATTCGCACATTTCAAACTAATGGAATGCTGTGAGAAAAATTTTTTTCTCGCTTCCATTTTTCTTGAACAGTGCAGAGAAGATTTGTTCCCGTTTCGTTCTCTGTAAGAAAGTTCCTGATACTTTAGTTCCCAAATTGTTCTTAGAGAGAAAGTTCCTTAGGCATTTGTTCCCGTTTTGTTATTTGCTAAAACGTTGCGGAGACTTTCGTTCCCATTTTGTTCCCGAGAGTATTGTTCGCACTTTTGTTCTCTTACACAAATCCCATTGAGAACGTCCTCGACAGCTTTGTTCTCATTACGGTTTCGGTTTTAAAGTGTTCTTGGGAACAAAACTAAGAGAACGGCATTTAGTTTCGGTCATACCTTTTGTCTTTAGGTGAAATGCAGAGTTTGTATGTGGTGCTTTCTACTCATTTGTATTTCTCAGATAGTGTAGAATGCCCTACATAGTGAATTACTCCAACTTAGCGAGGGTTTCAGCTCCGGCGAATACGAATGAAAGCTTTACAGTCAATTCACTACGAATATTACAGTAATCTTTGGCTGAATAAAGGTCAACTTGAGTTAGTAATTTTAACTACCTAAGTACCTACTTAGTGTAAAAAAATTTAAATAAAGACAAAATCAAATGTAATGCTATTTAAAAAAGCATTCACTTTTCATTATTCCTACTGTAGAACACACCTAACATGCTCCTCAGATATTTGTTTGAACACGAAAGACTGACCAGACGTTTAAAAAAAATAAATGCATACACAAATCGTATCAAAATATATTAAACTACTTGGTAAAACTTATAAAACCAAAAAAATAAAAAAATAAAAAAAATATTGCACTTAACATCTCTATTAATTTACGCATACAATTTCTAATAGCTACACAAATGTTTGCAAAAAAAAAATGGTTCTACTTAATACATACATACATATACTATCAATATGTATTTGGTTTCGACCCACTCACCTCGCCAACTATTTTGGTCGCAGGG
>NW_023458559.1:38881879-38901524 GCF_013731165.1 Rhagoletis pomonella | reverse complement strand
TATTTGGTTTCGACCCACTCACCTCGCCAACTATTTTGGTCGCAGGGTGTTGTTTGATTTTTTATTAAATACGCATTTAATGTAGTTAAAGATGGGCTCTTTCGCAGCGTGTCTTCGTCATTTTTCCAAACATACTTGATTTGCGCCTCCTCATAGGAAACTGTGAAATGAAAAACCAAAAATAAATTGACATAACATTTTTAATCCGGCCATATTATTGAGAAATGTTGAGTTGATAATTTTTCTTTTTGTCCTAACTTACTGGCGACTATAAATGTCATTTTAAGAGCTTGTTCCAATTGGAAAATGTAGATATTTATAAAGCACTGAGATCTCATGCAGCTGAGGACCATGGCTATTCGAATATTCGGTTAATAAACGTTCTAGTTTTTCATGCAGATATCCGGTTTCTGTCCATACAACCGGTTAATATATATTAATTTGCTATCGGATATCCGGTTAATATCCGTTAATTTTGCTTTACGGATATTCGATTAAGAGTCGTTCATTTTGTTTTCCGGATATTCGGAAATCTAGTTAATATCCGCATATCCGTATACTCGGATTTTTTAACAGATATTCGAATTTTCGTATAAACGAATTATCCGCATGTTCAAAAACCTAGACAGAATTTCCAGCCCTAGAGAGGCTTCGCTCATCGCTGTTATGGTATTCAAACGCGCCTCGCACAGTTACATAAATAACTTTTTTAGTGGAAAATATTTAATTCAATTGATATAAACAAAAAGTTTATTTGTTGTAATTAAAAATTCCAGGTGTACATATGAGCACATCAAAGTATAAATAAAAAAAAAAAAATTAAAATTCCTTACAAGTAAGCCAACAATGTAATAAACTATGTGTTGATTATTAGCGCGCCACATCGAAGCAACAAAGCTGGTGTCAACCAGCTGAATAGTTAGGAGTCGCAGAACAATCGAAGCTGCTGCCGCCAGGGCATGAAGTAAAAAAGGTCGAACGAAGTGCAGCAACAGTCCGTTTTAAGCTACCGGCTGTTATTGAGCGCCTGCGGCTCGTAAATATCCATGCCAATAGCCTGCAGGAGCACAGCAAATGACAGACAAAAAAAAAGAATGCTTCCTTTAGCTTTTCTTCGAGCACAAACAAAAGAAACTTGCAGCCGCCTGCTCCCTTGTAGTTATTAACCCTGTATTGTATTGTATTGTGTGGCATGCGCTAGGACTATTCGTATGTGTATGTATGTATGTATGTACATATTGTTGAATGCTGCATTGCACCAGCGTTGGCGGAAATAAATGAATGAATGAGCAAATGAATTGCCTTGCAATTCCCAAGTCACCTTTTAAATGCCGATTTTCATTGATGCTACGAGTTGCTATTGTGTTGCGTTGTTGTTCTTGCTGTTGTTAGGTTTATTGTTTTTTATTTTGCTTGCATTTTTTTGTTCTTGTATTGTACAAAAGCTGGCAATTTACTATTTATTGCTGTGCTAATTTTAATTAATATCAAACAATACATTTCTTTTACCTATACATAGAGATGCATTAAAAAATATTGAAACGCATCAATAAATTTGTTATTTGTTTACGTTGCCTGCTTTTTAATTTATAAAGTATAATTGCTCTGCACACTTAAATTTTTTTTATCTACTACTTACTGCTTTCCATTGAGAAGGAGCACTTTGGATCATCGAATGGGAATATGTGCAGACTACCTTGGCAGGATAGGATCAAATGGCGTCTGTAATGAAGAAAAACGAAGTAGAGATTAATTACCTAATGACTCACGATTGAGAGAATACCTATATAGAATACCTATAGAGAATTCTATCATTCTTGCTAATGACTAATAATAGTGGAGCGAATATTTATGTATGTATTTTATTTCTATGTATTTGAGAAAACTGAAATCATTGAAGTTGTTCGCTGCGTCTAACAGCTGCAGCATACATTTTAATATTACTCATACGACGTGGTGGCCTACATATGAAAGTTAGTGAATAAGTGTGTGAGCATGTTGGTTGCTCTTTCACGTTAAAACGGCTGCGCGGATTTGGCTACAGCTGGGCATACAAATAGCTTATGACCGGGATTAACAAATACGGTATTTTAGAAAGAGATTCCTAACCTGTTAAATAAGTTAAAATCCATTGAAAACAATTTATTTCAAAAATATTTTTAGGAGGGCTGCCACCTGTTTAGATATTCAAAATCAATTTAATGAGCAAGTTCAGCGAAATATTTTAATACGATTATTAAAGAAGAGAGAAATAAAGTATTTTTATGAAAATATTTTGAACTGGGTTGCCATCTGTAATCAAAATCAATATAATTAACAAGGTAACGAAAAAATTTTGTGATGCTTGTACAAACGATAGGGGTTTAAATAATCTTTATTTCAAAAATATAGAAAGATTGCCAACTGCTCAAAAAGTCAAAATCAATTAATATTAATTAATTTATTAATAGGTTAAATAAAAGCTGTTAATAAATGTACACACAAACATAGCTTATAATCGAAAAGAGTTTAGAAGTCTTTATTTCTTGTTTCCAATTTCTAAAAGTGTTGTTATATATTAAGAAATTCAGAATCAATAAAATTAACAAGCTAAATGAAATATCTAAGCATGGATATTAAAAGGTACGTATTTAAGAAGCTTTATTTCGAAAATACTTTTGCAGAGGGCTGCCAACTTTTTAAAAGATACATTTAATTTAATCAATAAGGTAAATTTGGTATTACTATTTGTACGACAAATAAAAGAATGCTCAGAGAGCTTTATTTTGATACAGTTTTTAAGGGGTTGCCATCTGATTAAAAGTCAAATTCATTTCTATCAATTAGTTTAATATAATTTTACAATATTTATATCAAACGAAACAGGTTTAGGAAAGCTTTTTTTGAAAATATTTTTGCAGATGATTGCCACCTTTTTAACGGTAAAATTGAATTTAATCAATATTTACCTTAAATATAATATTAAAGGTTGTATGTAAAATAAAAGAAATTTCAGAGTGCTTTATTTCGAAAATATTGTAAAGGGGTTGCCACCTCTTTAAAAGTTAAATTCATTTGTATTAATAGGTAAAATGAAATATTACAATATTGGTGACAAACGAAACAGGTTTAAGAAATAATTATTTCGAAAGTATAATTGAAGAGGGTTTCCATCTGTGGAAAATTCATATTGAATTTAATAAAAAAGTTCAAGATTGAACGAGGTTTAGGAAAGCTTTAATTCAAATTCAATTTGAAAGGGGGTTACCAGCTGTTTAAAAGTCTGATTCCATTTAATTAAAAAGCTAAATAAAATATTATATGTATATAATATGTATGTCAAAAGCAAGATATTTAAGAAAACTTTGTAAGGAGGGTTACTACCTGTTTATAAGTACATATAAAAAAAATTATAAAAAGGTTAAATGCTATATACATATATATACATGGGTGCCAAACGAAAGAGGGCCAAATTTAACGATTACGCTTTATGCAAAAATCTAAACCCAACCATTTTGCAATCCCGATATTAAAATAGTATTTTCGGTCCTTAGGTTTGTTTGAAAAACAAACGGATAATTATTGTTTATAATTTTCCATCTTGGGTAAAAAATATGAAATATGTTTACTAAAGTTTCCACAGGTTTTTAGCGATCTCTAGAGATTTTCTAAAGTTTTTCGGATTTTTGCAGGAATTTGGGAATGTTTCCGAACCCTTTTCGAATATTTTGGGGATTTTCTAAAAATTTTGAGACTTTGTTGGGCCTTTCAGTATTTTTCTTTGACTACATGTGTTTCATCTGAAACTTTTCGTTATCTTTTAGGAACTTTTGAACTTCCCGTGATTTTTTGAAATCTTGCGGTACTTTTGTGGGTTTGTTCGAGACATTTTAATAGATATTATGAGTGCGTGTGTCTAATTCGGTAAGTTTTACGCGACTCTTAGAAACTTTTATAAAATATTCCTTTTTTATGTAGGCCTGAAACTTGAAGTACCAAAAATTATATCTATATTTTATTTTATTTAGTAATAGGGATCACTAGATTAAATCAAGTGCCATTTACAATAGTATTAAATTAAATACTCTCTCTCTTTGCATTATTCTTTTTCACAGAACTTTTTACAATAAAGTACTTCCATTTCATTCACGCTTAATACTGGCATCAAGTTCCAATGGCGGTGTAGTACATAGATATCAGAGAGCAGCATGACTACGCTCATTGCCATTTAAACAGTATATACTCATATAGTGAGCAGTGAGATTCATACGTTGTTATTTCAAATCGATGCTAAGATGCATTGCACTTCTCATTTGCTTTCAAATGTAACATTAAAATTCTCTTACAAAATAAAATCAAGCGAGTGAGAACCTACGTTATGCAAAACAGCCCGAGCGATCGAAAGGACAATATGGCAGTTGGTATTTTTAGATAAAAATTATCTTTACAATTTGATTTTATTTGACACTCTTTTACAATTTTTAACTATTGGTTTATAAAATTTGCAAAAATCATCTGGAAACGCAACCTTACATATACGCAATTGTATACACTAGATATTTGTTATTCAAATCAAGCACTTTCTGGTTGCTGTGCTTCACTCACTCATTCGACAATGAGTATTATGAATGCATCCATGCAGCTCTTTAATGCATACATCAGTAAGTATGTAAGTAACGCCAGCATTTGCATTTACTTATGTAAAGCACTATGCGCGCAATATTACTTATTCAAAAATTTTTGATGCGTGACGGAAAAAATGTCCAACACGGGACGTTGCACGAACAACCGTGGTGGCCAACAAACCACCAAGAATTGTGTGCGATACGCGTGGTCGCTGTGTACATATGTATTATGAATGCGAGCGTGCTAATGAAATAGCCTTCTCTTTTAGTATTATTTTCATATTTTATTTCTACTTTGTAACTGAAAACTAAAATGGTATACTTGTAGAAAAATTTACATTTTTCAAACATTTCCTTGCACATCGTTGACGCCATTTTGACGTGGGCATTAAGATTTTTGCTTCCTTTTTAAAGTTGAAAGAAATTAAAAAGGCACAGAGCATTAGAATGACAAGCTAGACTTAACACTTACTTACTTTACTTAGCATATACAAAAGTACTACTCGTATAATTAATTTACACACCTCATTGCGTACGTAATGGTCCCATTTCGGTAGATTCTTAAAGCAAAATGCATTGGTATAATGGGATCCTTAAAGTCGCCGTGCATAATGAAATAGGTGTCCGGTGTCCAGATGCTGTCGTGATGATGCAACGCATTCAAGAAGTCATAATGCGATTTGTTGCCATATTGTAAACGTGGATCGTTCCACTGTTGATTGAGTAAAAATTCAACTTCGTATTTCTGGAGAGAGGGGAAGAAGAGAAATGGGAATGGTTTAAGAATAAGTTTGAGATGAATGAAGTGTTTTAAGGAAATTTAATTGTAGTAGTTACTCACCAAACTACTCTCATCGGGCGAGGCTAAACTGAGCAGCAACACATTCACATTTACCGTCAAAGTGCCTGAAAAGGTGAGGATTTTAAGAAGAAACAGCTTATTTTTTTATTTTTTTTTTACAATAATTACAAAAAATTACGAAAACAATCAAACAAAGACGAAATTAATGGATAGTAATAAAATAAATGGATACAGTGGCTGGCAAAACTAGGGATGCGACATTTTAAAAGTTTTGGCTATTTAAATTTTGTTTATTTATTATTTATTATATTTTTTTATAAAAATATAAAACACTATTTAACAAAAACCACATAAGTACTTTTTACAATCTTTGTATAAAAAGTAGGAAAATTTGAAAAGCTTTCATAAAAATTTCAAACTTTTTATTCCGAATTTTAAATTCAGGTAATGCAATTTTGAAGTAGCCAGGACTTAACTCAGATTTTTGCGTATTTTTTTTTTTGCTGAGGGTGTCACCCATTTTCTTCCATAAAAAGTATGTTGGGACATTTTTTATATGGAGGAAAATGCATGAACGCTAAGTCCCAGCTCCTTTAAAATTGCATTCCGTTATCTCGATAAGTTAGAAAACTGCATAACTAGGATTTTGCTTTCTTTTGACTTACATGGTTTTATAAAAAATAATAAAAATTAACTAAACAAAGAGAAATTACAAAAACTTGTTAAAATATCGGGTCCTTATTTATTTGCCCACTACCGTACATTTATGTATACAAAAAGAAAACTACAACCAAATTTATCTGCATGAGCGAATATGTACTCCAGTAAATAAAAAAAGTAAAATAAATCGAAATAGCTTAAATCCATTAGCCTATCACTAGAACAACAAAATGTTGAAAGAAAAAAAAAACTTATTTTGAAGTATACAGATTTGAATTCGAGAAAACCAACCGCGGTTATGTGGCCTCCTTGAGTTGCTGACTTTGGCCATATCCGGTGAAGATAAACCGCAACAAAAATCTTCATCTGTAAAATTTAAATATTATTAAATTCGTTGGAAAATGTTTATTAAGCTATGTATGTATCTTTGGCTGGTCCTTAAAATATCAACATCTGCATCTGCGGCGCGCCCCTTTATATTGTTCTACGCACAAAATAAAGACATACACGAAAATTTCAATATTAAAAGAAAACACTTTAGAATTCGCAAACAAGATTTGTAAAATTTTTAATTAAAAAAAAGTCGCAAAAAATTCATCTCGAGCGCATTGAATTTTATTCATGTAAATTCATAAATTCACTGAGTGATAAACTGGCCGAAGTCAAAATATTTGCGATTTCAAATAAAGTATTTTTTTTTTAAATTGTCATCAATTCGCTGAACAATAGCTGATCGATGTAAAAATATTATCGAGCTTTTGCGATTAAAAAAAAAGATCATTTTAATCTCTGGTAGGACCTTTAAAATTGCGTTTAAAAATTTCAAGTTTTGATCTAAATAAAGGGGTGCCCCATAATGTTGCTATTATAAAGCCCTCCCTAATGTAGCTGTTTCAAAACATTTAATATTCCTAATATTTAATAGTGTTTCGGAAATAATTAAAAATCAGCACTAATTTATACCTCTAGTAATAGTAATAGAAAGTAATAGAACTTTCTCGTTTATGCCTAGTATTTCTATGAAAATAAAAATTTCTTATGCAAAACAACACGGAACAGAACCGAAAAGTTGTATGAGGTAAAAATTGGGCTCGATTTGAGGCCACAGATATATTAGGGTGGTCCAAAAAAAATGAAAGAAAATGTTTCCAGCCACCCCCAAAAATGAAGATTTTCGGAAATAAGGAGACCCGTATTTTTTTTTATTCTGGTACTGATTAAAACTTAGGGCCGTTTTCACCACATCTGGTGAACACTGATCTCCAATTAAACATCATTTCCGACGTTACTGACTCCATGCATATTACATTATGTCGGTAACGTTGGTAACGATGTTTAAGTGGAGATTAGTGTTAACCAGAGATGGTGAATACGGGCCTTAATGGTGCCGCGAAAGCTTTAAAGTTTTTCATGAAGAAAACGAATTTTTGAAGTAAAACTTACTTTAGCAGTCCTTACTGCTTACTTTAGTGAGGGAATTTACTTACTTTAGCAGTCCTTACTGCTTACTTTTGAATTTTGAATTGAGTTGTTATTGCAGAGGACCATCGATATATGTATGCACATTAGGGTGGTCCAAAGAAGCAAAGTCGGAGTTTTAATGCTCTCACCCCTAGGATTATTCTACATCGAACAAATTATACCCCTAAGTTTTTTTTAATTTCGAAATCAAAAAATATTTAGACTTCGCCCAAAGTGCTCAAATTTTTCCAAGTTTTCGTAAAAAAGGTACAGAATTCTTGAAAATCAATATTTTTCTGTCCGAAAATTCTGTTTGCCTTCAGGAGACTTTTAGTAATAAAAAAACAAGAAAAAATTAAGGCTTCAAAAATTAAATGAAATAAAAAAATTAATTTTTCTTCTTAAAACTATAAAATACAAAAATTAAAAGAAAAACAAATTACCTAAATTAAAAAAATAAATAAAAAATAAATTTATATGAATTAAATGGAATTTAAAAGAATACATATTTTAAAACAATAAAAATCAAAGCAGAATCTAACTAAAAAAAAAATAGTTTCTAAAAATTAAATGAATAATAATAATATTCCTCTTTTTTGAAGAAATAACACCTAAACATTAAAGGAAAATTAAATTAATAAAGAAAAAATGTGTATATAATAAGTTTCTAAAAAGTAATGAAATTTCATACCTTTTCGTTTAAATTTATTTGAACAAATCGGTTAAAAGGTCTGAAATTTTAAGAAAAAAACATTTGCCTATGCCCTATGAGTGTTACTCTAGACGAAATATGCTAAAACATAACACCGGTGTATCCGGTTTTTTCTGAATTTGAAAATGGTTGACCAGATTTCACAAAATGCCATCTTGCGATTAATTCGAAACCCGGTTTTCGAAAAAAAGCGAATAATCAAACGCCGTAGTATTTAAGTTCTCGTATGCCAGCAATGCAAAAAAACAAAATATTACATAATTTTTTTATAACCGACAATCCTATCTTTTGTATATGAAAATAAGATATTTTCTTATTCTACTTCTTCTTAATTTATGTGTTCGTGAAATAAAACTACTGGTTGTGAAAAATATGCATCATAATTTTAATTTTTGAAGATTTCTGAGGAGAAATATTCTCAGTCACAGGAAAGTTACAAAATATTAATTTCCTTGTGTATTTTTGGACCATCCTTATGTACATATATGCATGGATTTCCTCCGTGTTTGTTGTAATAATATGCTTTACCCTTTTCCCGCACACTTTCCCATTTATATGTTAAAATATATTTTCCATACGGCTGATTAGTTAGGTCCTTCAAAAACCCTCTCCAATTTCAGCTGACATTTTCTGACTTTGCAATGTGTTTTTTTTTTGCAATTTTTTCATGTATGTATATTTTTTTGGCATTTCATTACCCACCAATGTTCATTCTTGCCACACAGATGTGCATTTCTCTACATACTCGTATGATGCGGTTTAGTTAACAAAACCAACAAGTTACCTCCTGTGACTCTGCTTTACATGCGCACAAGTCTCGTGTGTACATTTATGCGCATAAAAAATGAAAATTAAAAAAAGGAAAAAACACACACTCCCAAACGAAAAGCTTACAAGCATGTATGTACATACAATTTCCCAGCTGAGTAAACGAACACTCCAAAATAACTGGCATTCACACGAAAAAATGGCGCAGATGCATACATATGTACATAGGTATGTATACATGTGTATGGTATGGGTAAGTTTGAAAGTTAATGCATACATTTATATATATAGCGTAAAACATACATACATACGCATACTCACACTCCTATACTCACCGTTAACAGGCGGCAGTAGACGTTTATCGTAACGTTTCTTCTCCAGCAACAAGTCCAGAATTTCCTTATCCGAGCTGGACTCGTCGAATCTGCGAATAAAAGAGTTGCAAGAGGGCGCAAAAGTCGAGAAAGGAAAAACAAACAAAAGCAAAACAAAAAAATTAAAAATAAATGGTTATAACTGTAAATTCAAGGTATGTATGTGTGTATTTGTAATGATTATACAGAACAATTTTTTAACATTTTACATATATTCTAAAGAGTAGAAATTATTATTTTTTTCTTTTGATATGAAAAGGGAAATCTAAGCAAAGTAGGTAATGTAAATATGTAAAAATGTTTTTGAATGCATGTATGTGAGTATGTGTGCGTTTGCGGTGGAGACTGTGTGCAGCAGACGGTATACATACATAGGGATTTTGTTAATGGAAAAGTAAGTTTTGTTTTTCTAAGTGCGGTATGCCTTTACCTAAGGGTATGTTTTCACTGAAACACACACTTCTACTAAGTATGTAGTTTGTATGCATGTACAGCGTCGAATGTGGTCTAACTGCAACGAATTCTGTGTGTGTGTGTGTGGTATCATTACATTTCATTATCACTTTGAATACTAACATTACTTGAAATGAAATTTTGTACAAATATAAAACCTACTTTGGGCAAAGCTTTGTACTTTTTGGGTGTGGTAGCTCTGCTAATTAAATTAAACATTCTCTTAGCTGAGAGCGGCCACGTGAAGTGTAGCACTAAAATTTGGCCAAGACAAGGACTAAAAACAGTACAAAATTTTTTTTTTAATTCTATTATTGGTCCAAGCTATTTGGAGTTATATTTTAAAATATGACCAGATTTTAATTTAAACTGTTACAAATAATAACTTTTGCATTAATTTAATTTTTTGAAAACATTTTTTTTGTGTTATTCACGCTACTATGAAAGGCAAAAATGCAGAAATATGCGGCTATCGAAAAGCAAAAGCACTAGAATGTATGAAAAGGTTGATAATTAAAATTTTGAATAAATTTAATTTTTTTTCGATGTGCAATGGCAAAACAGCTATTGATTGTATGATATGATTATCTACGACTACTTACTTAAGCGCACAATTACGCTCTCCACATCCATGGAGACGATGAGAACTGCGTCCAATTAAAATTATACGTGGGATTTGATTTATAAAAATTTTTGACTTTACTGAAGTTTCATTTTTAAGGTACTAAATCTGTGTGCAACTTTGAATGCATTTACAAAAAAAGCTAAATTTTTTATACACAGAGAAAGCTTAGAGTTTATTAACAGATGCCTAACGGTAATTTAATACAAAGTTTGCACTAATGTATACAACGTTATTTTCAAAATAGTCTAAGGTAATAAACGTATTTGAAATTTGGACATATGTACATACAAACAAAAGCTTAAAAACTTTGGGAATAATTGATAAGCAAAACTTTTATAAAACATTGCGGCAATTTCTGCTGCTGTGGGAAGCAAATATTGTTTTACCGAAAACAAAATGTTTAGCATGCGATGACACATAACAATTCTAACTCAAACTAAGCTTCCAGCTCGAAATTAAAGTGAACATAGTCACATTCGATCCAGACCAGTAGCCGGCAGTAACCGAGTCTTTTTTTTTAACAGAGAAGGAGGGAGTATCACCCTTAGGGCTCTTCCTAAAAAAAATATTGCAGTAAGCCTGGCAGGCGAAAGCAGAAGTTATTTTTACCCTCACTTAGTGCTGGTATCAGGCGTATGTACAGTAGAACAAAAATATGAAGCAAGGTTTATACCCCAGGTTTGACCAACATGTCAGCCAGCTCCTTTCCTTTTTGTCTCGGCACACAGTAGATTTCTTACTGTATGCCACGTTTTCAATACAGTGCAGTCTTCGAAGCTGGAACGTACCAGATTTATATCTGACCAAGAACTGCAATAGCATTGCACAATGGCAATTTTTATGCTTGTACCACAACCATAAATGGTAAGTTCCAGTTGTCTCGTAAAAAACAGACTAGCAATGAAAGTTATTTGTAGATGATAAATATATTACATATATATTAGGCTTTCATATGGTATCGTAATTTGCCGTGTCGTATATTTTAAATACTTCTGCGGTACTCATACAACAACCAAATAGTTTGAACTATCACAAAATCTACTAAATATATGATTTTAGGGCTGTTTGAACAGTGGAGAGTTAACTTACATACGGCCCTTAATTTTTCATTTCTGAACTGAAAATCTTTAATTAACTGCCAAATGTGAGTTAACTCGTCACATGATATTTTCCGAAACCCCTTAACGTATTTCTAATCATTATACAATTTATGAGATCCGAGACTTTACCGTAACTTGTGAAACACCTGACTCGTACTATTTCGCGGGAATTTAACATTCTTAGGCAAAAGGACATACAAGACAAAATTTCTTGACGTTTTCAGAGTTTCCTACTCGTCTCTAGAAGACTTTTTTGGGACTTTCGTTTCTTTCGAACCCTTCGAGTTTTTTCGAGACTTTTGGTTAGATATTTTTAGGCCTTTAGGGAACTCTTCGCTATTTTCGGGAGTATTTTGAAAGTGTTTTTGGTATCACAAAGGAGCATGTTCTAATTGTCTAAGTGAGTCCCGGTTACACGGGGCTGCCACCTAACTTGAACTTAACCTAACCTAGGATATGATGGATTTTTTTGGGTTTTTCAAAGCCCTTATGAAACTTTTCCGGATTATTGGGGATTTTTTGATATTTTTTCAGGATATTGTGGCCTTTTAGCGATCTTTTGGGGATGATTTGAGGTTTCCAGGTATTTTTCGCGGCCCTTCATAGTTTTTCCGATTTGTCTGGACTTTGTCGGAAACCTTCGGCAATCTTCGGAATCTTTAGGGATTTTTTTGAAAGCTTCTGAATTGTTCGGGTTTTTCGAGATTTTGGCGTGTTTTCTTTTGTGGGATTTACCGCAATTTTCATGATATTTTTCTGGACTTTTGTGATTTTTTGAGACTTTTTCGGAATTGTTCTATTGTTAGGGATGATTTTCGCAACTTTCAGAGGCTTGCTTCTAATCAGTAGGCTTCCGAAACTTCTCGAAATTTATCCAGTAAGTTTTGGGTAATTTCTTGATTATTTCTGTATTCTTTGATAAAAAAAAAAATAAAAAAGGGTGTAAAGCGCATTGTTTTGTACGAAAATTTTGTAAAAATTTTATAAACTAACAATAATATTTTGAAATATCGTATATTAATTGAGAGAATTGTTGACTCTCAATGATTTGCTTGAGGTATCGCTTTTGTGTTTTTTTTGTTTGGTTGGGACGCAAGCTAATTGAAAGCTATGTATATCTAAACATCATGTAAACTTAAAAAAATCTCAATTTTTAAATAGCTCAGATGTATGCATGTATTGACTTTTGTATTGTTATAATTTTTAATGTATGAAGCACTTTGAAACAACAATAGACAAATAAAATCTTTAATTAAAGAAATTACATGCAAACTGTTTTAAGTGTAGTTCGTCTTCGCTAACTTTGCTTTAATGCACAAATTTGAACAGGAATTAAAAATTTGGTTTAAGAGGCTTTTTGTTTAGTAGGCAGTAAGCGCGACTGGTTTTAACAAAGCTTTGTATTTTTTATTGTATTTATGTAATTTAGCTAATTTTTGGTTTACTAATTTCATTAAAATAAAATTTGAAAATTTTTAAGCGTGTTAATTTTTGAATAATTTGCTTTTAATGAGCGCACTTACTTTGACCAATCGATGCCTTGACTGAAAGAAAGAAAAAGTCAAAGAAAAAGGAGTATATAACAAAATTTTATAAACCAATTAAATTTGAAAAAAATTTAGCTAAACTTTTATATTGAAAATAGTGTAAAAATAAACGGATACACTTAAGCCGAATCGGTTTAGGAGAGTATAAATAATATGCTAAGTAAGAAATAAGGGAAAATCTACTAACGCTCTATCGCGATTTCGAATGCCTTGAAATAGAGTGGAGTAGTGGAGAGTGTATTTATGTATGTAGTGCACAATTAGGCGTTTAAAAAGTAGACACAAGTAAAATAAATTTCGAAGTATGGATATCAAAAAGACTACCAACGTGTTTTGCTGTGCTTTTCGCTAGCTAGTTCTAGGTGTTCATGTGTGCGCTTGTTTAATGTGCGTATGTATATGTATGTATGTGTGTGTGTTTGCTTTATTAACTTTCTGTGCAACGCTTCAAGTCCATTGTGCTGCCTATGCCTACTAATGAGATATGATGTTTTCTTACAATTTATCACACTCCTACTCTGGTTTGCGTTTTCACACTCAACACCCCCACCCCTTCTCCCAGTCATCTACTTACATAGGATGCTTATCGAACGGCGCCTTGTCGGGCGAGTGTGCCGCCGCTGTTGTTGTAGTCAAATAGCAGAGCACCAAAATAACACTCGAAGCGGCATAAAAGCTCAACGAATTGCCCAGCAGATGATAGTAGTTGTGACCGATGTAGCTAAAGGCGCCATAAGCGGCAGCCGCAACTGTCTGAATGCCGCGTCGCAAGCGATGTCGCTGCTGTTGTTGCTGGTATTTTTGCGGTTGTTGTGGCTTTTTTTGTGACTTTTGCGGCTGTTGCGGTTCTTCTTGCTGTTGAAGTTTTTGTGGGGAATGGTGTTGTTGTAATTGTGACGCTTTGAGTTGTTTTTGTTTCTTCTTATTGACGGACATTGTTTGATGTTGATGTTGTTGTTGTTGTTGTTGTTGTTGCTCCTGCGGTTGCTGTTGGTGGTGGCTGTGGTGTTGTTGCTGTTCTTCGATTTGTTGTTGGTGGTGGTGGTGGCAGTATGTCAACGCATTCCTTTGCTGCCCCAAAGTGTTTGGCAGCTCCTGCTGCTCTACGCGCTGCTGCTGCTGGCGGCAGCATTTTGCAGTTTGCACTACATCAATTCGTTGCTTTTGACGCTGTTGTTGCGGCTGCTCGTCGCGCCGCACTCGCGTCTGTTGGCGCTCACGCTTATATGCCATCTGCAGCGACTGGCGCTTGCCCTCATCAAGCCTCTGCAGCTGCGCCGGCTGGCTGTGTCGCCGGCGTCGCTCATGGTTCAATCCCTGTGACCATGTGCCAGCGCTCTCCATCGGCTCTTCCCCCGCGCATTGGTCCCTCGCTTTGCTCAAACTATATCGCAGTCCAGCCAGCCGCTCGGTTAGGGCGCTGCGCTCATAATGCAGCAGCTCATAGCAGCTTGTGCGCGCCAGGGCGGTGGCTGGCGCAGGCGGACGCGCGCTTGTCTCCATTTCCCTCCGCAGCGCCAAGCTACCGTATGCCGCGCGCCACGTTTCATTTTCTCTTGGTTTCTCTGGTTCGTATTCTTGCCTCGCTTGAGGTGGAAACTCGTCGCGCGTGTGCGGCAGTTCTTGCGGCAGCTGTCGGTGGCAACAATTATTTCTTCCGCTTGCCGTGCGGTGACGAAAGTTTGCGTAACAACTTTCCTTGTCGTTGCTGCTGCTGTTGTGTTGCGCGTTAATATCAAATCCACTTGGGCAACAATTTACACAAGTGGCATATAATTCGCAATGGCGTCCGCCTACAGTACACAGCAATCCTTCAACCGCAACACCAACCACTTCCGCCTCTACGCTCTCACTTTGGCTGTACTCAATTTGTCGCAGCTTTTCAGTGTCTTCCGCTTCAGCGCCTACGACTTTTAGTTCTCCTTGCCTTTGCTGCTTTTGTATCTTTTCTATTGCTGTTGTAACTGTCGTTGTGTCTGTCTGTCGCTGGCAGTTATTTTCTTTTGAAATTGTTGGCTCCTCGTCGCTGTCAACTGTGCTTTGACAGATCACCTCTGCACTCAATAAACGCAAACTATTGCTGTCGCTGCTGCTTTTATAGTTGTCACAACAGTTGTTGTTTGTGTTGTTGCAATTGCAGTTACTGTTACTGTAACTGATTGTGCTATTGTTGGTGTTGTTCTTGTGTTTATAATAGCCGTTGATGCTGCTGCGTTGTGTCCTCGTTCTGGCAGCTTCGGAGGAGCAGCCCATGTTAAGGCATCTACAAATAGAGGGCAAAGAAGAATGGACGAACATTAGTCACTCTTGGCTGCATAGGATGTATGGAAAATACACATTTCATATCATGATATTCTTCTCACAACATACTCATTCAAGGTTTTTATAATTCGCACTTGACTTCAGAAATTAATTCTACAATGGCTTAACGCCATTATGATGGCCGCCCAGTGGATCATAGCTTCCGTCCTTTCACTGCGGTCTAAGTCTCAACCTATTTGCGTCTAAATGCTCGGTGATTGTTGTCTGGGCTCGTGGACACAAGGGCATGCCCGGCAACTGCAAGGCCGACGAGTTGCCTGTGAAAATGAAGGAAATATCCGTCGCTAAATAAGTATGTTCAAGACGTGAGCATACCTCTAGATTATAGCAAACTCATCGATAAGGTAAAACCAGGTGGGCCATGGAAACCACCCGCCTGACTAATAACCAAATTTGGCGAAAGTTGGTGTAAAGCGATCTCTAAGATTAATAGTCAGGGTAATCGCCAGATACTGTGGCTAAGTAATTAGAGGTGCGTACTACCAATCTGCAGGACATGGGGTCGATAACAGCGCCAAAATAATATAATAATTATTATTATTACCCGGACATTGCCTTATGGGCAAACATGGCAAGAGATTGGTATAGGCAATCAACCAACGTAACATAAAACATGGGACGCAGTGTGTTCACCACAGGCATTACCGTCTTCTTCCGACAGCTAAGAACTTATGCCATTGCGAGCCGTTTCCATAGTAGCGAGTTGACCGTAGGTTCGGCAGTTAATTCAAGTTTTTTTTTTTTTGAACGAATGAGAGTTAAGTCGCCACAGTGAAAGGAGATCTAAGTGATGGGGTTTAAAACTGTATTCGTTCTAGTAAAGAGATTATTCCTTGGCGTCACACAGTGGGATAATCGATCCCGAAAGTGGAAATCAATTCATACGTACATTTAATGTAAAATATTTTGACGTATTTGTATAACTAGCACCAAATGAAGTAAAAAGAAGACAAATAGTTTAGTGGGATGTTTTTTTTTTATGTAGGTTTTTATGGCGTTACCAAAGAGCGAGAAAAGTTAAAATTTAGTTGTTTCTCCCATAAATAATATTTATTATTAATGATAATTTGTCAAAAATCCTAATCATCATTTATTACAAGTTATACACCACTTCTATCATTATAATAATTATCTTCATCATTATCTTCATTCCAATTTTCATCATCAACATCACCTACAACATCACTTTTTTAGGTAAGTTTTTATATGATAACTAATACGAATTGTACAAATTTTCTCATCAACATTTATCTACATGTTTTTGTTAAGCCTAGAAAGTAATTTAGAATATATAACCTTTAATAAAAATAATCATCGTCTTCGCTTGCGTCATTGTCATCAATATGAACATTTTCATCACCGCTATGAGGCTTCATAATTAACAGCTGTTGTGCTTCTTACGCCAAATCCTGCAATTTTTTTCTGGTAGTTTTCTCATACTTGATACAACAGGGTCGGAACTAATCAAAAGTCTATTGAATATATCTTCATTCGTTTTTTTTTCTGTTGCACTTGCCAGAAAAATGTTCGCTGTAGCTCTTAAAATATTTTTCGCGCCTCTAGAGCTTCATCTTACAATTGACGTTTATTATTTTTGAACACGGAAAACCTGTAGAGGACTCAAGCCAACCTTTATTTGCTTTGAAAAAACGTTCTTCGTGACTACAGGAAAAATATCTTTTCATTAAATTCTTTTAAATTTTCATCAGATGGCCTGATGCGATCTTTTATTTGTCCCGTTAAAACGTTAAATCTATCATTGAATAGATCGCAGCCAGAGTTTTTCATTATTTCATAAAGGCTTTGACGAGTAACCCAAATGATATTTGAGCTCGTTCTTATAAAGAAAATAATCATATAATTAGGCCTTTAAAGTCTCCGTTTCCTCATTAGTTAAAAATATCATCACTATCATTATTTCTATTCACTGCACATGATATTCATGCATAGAAATAGCAATAAATAATAATTAGCATTAAAAATATGCAAGATGTACCATTCTATACTGTTACTATTTTTACTTCTATACCCTATAAATCATTGGACAAGTAAATTACATAATTCTAAGCTATTATTGTAAAATTTAATAAACCCAAATTTCATTTTATAAGTCTGAGCAGATATGTACATAAATGTATACATACTTTCTTTGATACATGCAAGTACTAAAAGTTTCGCTTTTGAAACCAAACAGTATTTAGCATACTTTTGATAATATACGTATGTACCTAATAGTTATGCCGTATGTAGGGTATAAAAAAAACAGTAATTGAGCAATCAGCGATCGCGGAGAGTAACAATATTACTTTCTTGTGTGATTTGTACTTAGTTTTCACTTGTTATGTTTGGTTTTGTTCTTCATCGAGAATATCATGTATATTTCACCAACGAGGTTATATTATATAAATCGATAAGCCGAACAAGTAATTTTTAACAAAAAAACCGACTTAAAAATATATATATATATATTTCATGATCCAATTATCGGATTTAAACCAGATTAGTATGGGACCACCTCTGTGACAATGCCTTTCAGATGCAAAAAGAATTATTGAAATCGGTAGACAGTTATGCGGTAACATACATAAAAAAATAATAATATTTAGACAAACTGATAACCTCCTCCTTTTTTTGGAAGCCGGTTAAAACATGCCGCAACTTATTTTTAACAGAATGACACTATAACGTCCAAGGTATACATGTGTAAATTCTTACACTTTTGCTTGATCGCACCTACTTCTCAACTATATGTCTACGTATACAGCCAAAAACCCCCTATTTTTACGCTTACGCCAAAAAATAAAATAAAATACTTAGAACCACAGTAAAAGAAAACTAAAAATCACTTTGTATCGCCTAAATACCTGAACAAGAAGGTTCCATTGCCGTTTTTGATTTGTCTTTAAAGAAAACTCAGATATAGCTTGGAAATTTGAAATATTAAATCATGTTTTTCACTTTGTATGTGTATTCTGCCATTCTCATAAGAATACAATCGTCGTTCGGAGTCGGCGTAGAACTGTAGGTCCCTCCGCTTTATGTGACAACATCAAATCGCACACCACAAATCGGAGGAGAAGCTCGGCCAAACACTAACATATATGTAAGCGCCAATCTATTATTAGTATTATATTATTAATTTAAAGCTTTTATGTAGGAGTATGTTTTAAAGATCAATTACGACCGAAGCATTTCCCCCGGGAGAAGCCTTTAAAACCTTTCTATAAATTTGGTATGGATGCGATCTAAGTAAAAGATCTCTGTCATCGCTAGTATAGACGTTTTTAGGTTAAAAGCTGTTTCTGCCTATTACTTGAGTAGAGCAATGATGGGCACTGCCTTGCCCGCGGGCAGAGCTTTTTTCAACTTTCTATACATTTTCCATAGACACGCGCAGAGTAAGTGCACCTTTCTGCCCATCGCTGGCGTAGAGTAGTAAAAGAGAGGTGTTGAGAAAAGTTCACATCAAGAAAAAAATTTACAGGGTTGCCACTTTATTTAAGCTCTTTATATTTACTCAACTAAAAAGCATTGTTTTTTATTTTACTCAACGTTCAGATATCTCGATATTAACGGTGATGGATTTTAAGATTAACATCCTTCATTAGGATTGCCACATATTTCATTGCATTGAAAAGATAATTTATATTTTTTATTTGGGTATATTTTTTTTGAACTAAAAACTATTGTATTTTGTTATATTTTTTTATATCAAAGTATATATGCAAACCGCAAGTGTATATGCAGTTTGTAGTAAGGGTATTTTAAAGGTGTAAGCATAAACGAACTGATTTAGTTATTCTTGTTTTTTAACACTTTTTGATATTGCTAACTTTTAGACCCGCTTGAAACTTCAATCCACCATAATTAATTGATCTCTCGCTTAATCTTATAAATAGCTGACGTAATTCCTAAACATGCGCTCCCCTTTAAAATCCCAATTTTCACCCTTCTATTCATAGCGCCGCCAATTAGATTACAGCCTCTCCAAAGTCAAAGCACAAATTATGACACAAGCATAAGGAACATAATTATCCCATCAAAAAACTGTTGTAACAAAAGAACAAAGTAAAACCTAAATTTGGCCCACAAAGTGCTTACTAAAACAACACTGAAACATTCGGCTGGGAAGAGAGGAAAAGTTATGCACGGGTAAGAACAATTAGTTGAGAAAAAGTTTTTGATAATTATTTTTGGTAACATGATGAGTGCAAGCA
>NW_023458559.1:38867819-38881779 GCF_013731165.1 Rhagoletis pomonella | reverse complement strand
ACATGAACATGCACATGAACATGCACATGAACATGCACATGAACATGCACATGAACATGCACATGAACATGCACATGAACATGCACATGAACATGAACATGAACATGAACATGAACATGAACATGAACACGAACATGAACATGAACATGAACGTGAACATGAACGTGAACATGAACGTGAACATGAACGTGGACGTGAACTTGAACGTGAACTTGAACGTGAACTTGAACTTGAACTTGAACTTGAACTTGAACATGAACATGAAGGTGTAGATAAACATAAACATAAACATAAACATTAAAAGCGATAGAGACAAAGATAGAGAGGATGAAAGTGATAGGGATAAAAAGGAAATACAACTGAAGAATGTGCGATGTTATATTGTGATGTGTTATGCTACATATGTTATGTTATTGAATCTAATGCTATTCTATGTTATGTTATGCTAAGTACTAAGCTAAACTCCCCTCCACTTAACCCATTCCAACAAATTTTATTTCAGCTCAACTCAACTCACATAAACTATCCTTAATTTTAGCGGTTGAATTTCAACCGCTGGGCGAACACTAGTATACATAAATGCGCATGCTTTATTCTGATGCGGGAGACATACATATATGCTTACATACATATATGTATAAACAAGCCTGCCTAAAGCATTACAGCTTATTTAATTTGTTCTATTTTTAGCAAATTTCTCGCTTTAGCCGCTCGCTGCTGTAGTTTACTGGGCTGCAAGTTTGCTTATTAGACAAATTAAATTGCAGAAGACTGCACATGAGTTGGTCAAAGAAATAGACAACGAATGGGATCACGTTTTTTTTCTATAACTACAATTCTACACGCATGCACACATTTACATACATACATATGTGCTCTCAAACTTCCTTGCATGCACAAGCATGCATACAATTGCATTCATATACTTGTAAATTGTATCAACCGCTGGGCATTTATGCAAAGTAAACATCTTGTCGTAAACAAATGTACATTTGTATGTTATCTTATCTGCTTGCACAGTTAAACTTGCACTCATCTAAGTACATAAACTTATGCATATACATAAGCATAAACATATGTATGTATATGTGCAAACAATCGTTCTTGTATAAATAAGCAAACCTCTCACATTTCCTTGCTTTTCCTTGCATCTACTTACATAACTATGTATCTCTTGCCAATCTCTGAGGGTTCAACTTGATCTACTTTAAACTAAGCTGGTAATTGGGCAGCGATACTCGAGCTTTGTGTGGTTGTGTGTTTGTGTGTGTGTGGCTACTAAGTCAGACATCTTGTTGTGTAATGCTGTCAAGTGTTGATGTGCTGATGCTTGTATTTACTTATTTTGCCTACATTTTACAGCTGCAGACGCCTGTAGTGTTTTAGTAAGATTTTGTATAAAGCTAAATTTAAATATGCATTTATCGGATTTATACTCTATTATATTTTGAGACTGCCGACAACATATTTCAGAAAAATATCGGGTGGACCAATTTTAAAATGCCTTGAAAATCAAGTTTTTTATAAATAACATTATTTTCAAAAAACATTTTTTTTTTTTGTTTTAAAAAACACAGATTACAGTAGAGTTCAAGCTCTAAAGGTTTGCAATAAAATATTTAACAATTTAATCAACCGAATCAAAAGTATAAGATTTTTCGAACAATTTTGAAATCAATAGAGAACACGTAAATTTTAATATTTATCCGAAATATTTTGGCGGAAGTTTTCAAATACGAGTATAATAAAATTTTACATTAGTTTAAAAAAAAAATTTTTTCCAAAAAAAATTACCACAGATGATAGCAGAGTTCAAGCTTTAACGGTCTGCAATAAAATGTTTAACAATTTTATCAACCGAATCAAAAGGAAGGTTTTCATTTGTAAATTCGAGATAACGGTTATTTTTGGTCCCTGGGTTTTTTTTTATTATTTGGCCCATTCTATTAAGTCTTAATAACAGACAATAACTTCATACCAAAATTATGAGAAAAATGAATCATCTGGTAGGACTACAATACGTATGAGTTACATTCCTTATACATTTTTTACACGTACATTAGGGTGCCTCACCATAGAACACAGTTACTGTTTTTCCACCGGAACTAAACAAATTCTTTTTTTTTTTAAGACTTCCCACCAAAATTTGAAAATATCTCCAAAAATCTCATTATTTTAATTCCGGTGATACGTTTTTTAAACATTTTTAAGCTTAAATGCTGCTATCAATGAAGGTGATTTTTTAGAAAAAAATGTTTTTAAAAACTAATTTCATTTGCTAAAGAAATTGATTTTTGAAAGTATTTTCAATTAAGTCTAGCGCACGTACAGTAGCGGTCAAAACTGGACGAATGGTGTTTCGTTTTTAATATTTACAATATTTTTCAAGCTAAAATTTTTTTGAAATTTTTTTATAAAAATTTGGTTCACAAAACTTGTATAAATCACACTTTCAAACTTTATACAGAACTTTCAAAAATTCCAAAAATTTTTATATAAATTTTGAGCTTTTCAACCGGAATTTTTAGATTTTTTTTGGGTATGCAGTTAACAAGCTTATAATTTTTTTTTTTGTTGACAGCGTTTAGCACCTTTTTCCATATAAACATGAATTTCTTATGGAAGAAAATGTGCAAGACCGTTTGCAAAAAAAAAGTCAAAAAACCGTAAAAGCCGTCGGAGAAAAAAAAATATTAAAAATCAATGCGATTTTTTAGCTGCTCAAAAGTTGCACTTGTTTTACTAGAATTTCATAAGCTTATTAACTAATGTGCAAGTTTCAAGAGGCTAACAATTACCGTTCATTTTTTAGAACCGATAATGTAGCGGGTTTCTTCCACATAAAAATAAATTGCGTTTATTCGTTATATGGAAGCGAATGCGACAAAAAAAAATCTCAAAAATCAACGGTAATATTTTGCCACTTTAAACTTGCATATTCTTAGACTAAAATTGCATGGGCTATAAAACTGTATACTCGAAAAAATTTTAGCACTTCTGGAAAAAAGTTTGAAATTTAGGTGAAAATTTGTTGAATTTTTTTGTAGTCTTTTAATTAGTTTTGGTAGTATATAATTCTTAAAAATAAATAATTAAGCATAAGTGGCAGACAATATCACTTTGAAAAAGGGGTGCTATATATATGTCCAATACTGTATATATGTATGTACATATGGAGCGTATTTTCGAAGGTTTAAAATACCTGTGTATATAAAGAAGTAAATGGAAAATTTCAAGATTTTCGATTCGTAAAAAGACAAGAATGCACGCCATATATGCATTCTGATATTTGCTTTTGGATGCTAAGACATCCCATCAGAAGTGCAAAGTTGAACTGGCAACAAAACTCATCAAAGGCACTTTCATTCAATATCTGTATCTATTTACATAAACAATATACAATACATACATACATTGACTTTCGTCAACATTATTATGCCTCTTTTCTTTGTAGCGAACAACTTAAGATATAACCAAACTTATTTCCAGCGCTCGTATTGCACATTTGATTGAAATAAGATAGCTTTTTTCCATTAACGTTGAAGCATAAACCAACAGCTCCCTCTGTGAACTGCTAACCACTAGCCATTTTGAGTATGTAACTTTAGAAAAAGTACGCCAAGATTCGAACGTGAATAGCTTAGCAGCACAAAACCGAATTTAAGTATTTCAATGCTGTGCTAATGAATAATTTAACGTCCTTGGAATAAAAATGAAGCAAATTTAAACTCCATTCAGCTGAAAGCATAAATGGATAAACTTTAATAGCAGAAATGTCATAAATGCAATGTCAAAGATAAGAAATGCTTACAACGCCTTGAGGGGAAATAACTTGCTTGAAAGCTATGAAAATTTTGTAGAAAATTACGTTTTTTAAGTGCTTTTGGGGAGAAATACATTGCGATTTTTTTTCGATAAGCCATTGTATTACATAAGAAAAAGAGGGTAAGAATTTTGTGGGTGTTGAAGACGTTAACTGAATTTAAGTGTGTACATAAGTACATATGTACATACTTAACCACAATATAGTACCAAAGTTAAGAACTTGGATGCTTTTTCAAGTGAATCGGAATGTATTGTGTGTTTTCTAACGCCTTCAAAAGTATTTACTTAAATAGACGAATTTCCATTTCCACCGTGACTGACTCTGTCCAATTAAAATTCAAGCCCCAGAACATGTTCCAAACCTATCGCCATTGTATACTTTTAGTGCAAGCACGGCTAAGAGGACTCTCTTCTTTACGACTAGTCTTGATATGAAGAAATGTTTCAAAAAATGATTCGTCAGCCTTCTCCTTAGCTGGACTACTTCGACCTTTTAAGCGCGACAAAATAATTTGAAAGGTGTAGAGATATCGTAACCCACTACCAGGACAGGTCCTTCATAGAGAGGTAAGTCATGGCCTGCACGGGTGGTTTTTCCAAAGAAACGGGTGTCGAAAGAGGCAACCGGAAGTGAGTACGGAACTACATGGTAGATCGAATATATTTTTTTAGAGAAAATTAGAATTTGCCAGTATCAGTTACTACTCTTGGCCAAAATACTATAGTGAGTTTTCAAGAGTTACCGGATGGGAACTCCTATTTTGGCCTAAATGGCGTAAGCCCCAGCAACAGAGGCCTACGAAGATCGTCACTGGGACTAATTAGCTCTTTCATGACCTTTTGTGACCTTTATACTTTTCTTCAAAAAACTTTATTATCATGTCCTTGAATTTTTTTCTAAGATCCTTTTATAACTTACATATGCTTCTAGGATTGACAAACAGGGTTTCTTTTCTTTTTAAACTGGTTTTCAGATAATTTCTAAAAAAAAATTTTAAACATTTTCAACTTTTTTTTATAATTTTTGTTTTCATTATTTTTTTATAAACTCAATTTTTTAATTTTCTTATTTTGTCTTTAACCCTTTGCAGTTTTTTTTAATTTTCCTAATTTTTTTTTAATCTTCCGCTTTAGACTTTTAGTGGTACTTGTATATAAATTTGTTTTCAAAATTTTCAAAATCGTCTTTTTCTTTACGTTTCAGTTTTCTGTTAATTTTTCTAAAAAATAACTTTATTTTTAAATCTGCATAATTTTGTTGTAATTGTTACTTTTTCAACATGATTTTTTTTTTAAATTTTCAAGGTTTGGTTAACATATTTTGATGCAAATTTCTTAACATTTTTGAATTTTTTTAACTTTTTAACCGACTTCAAAAAAAGGAGGAGGTTATCAATTCGTCGAAATATTTTTTTTTTATGTATGTTACGGCATAACTTTGGACCACGTTAATCGATTTCTATAATTTATTTTTTAAAGTAAAGGTGGTATCTCAGTGCTGGTCCCATAATAATTTCGTTTAAATCCGATACTCTTTAATTTGTATATGAAAACTGAAGTCGGTTTTGTTTTTTGCTTAAATATTACTTGTTATATTTTTGGTCAGACGTTTACTTTTTATTTTTTCAAGGCTTTATAAAATATTTTAATGCAAATTTGTTTTTGCCACTTTCATAAACACACTTTCCAAATGGTTAAAATTTTTTGTATATTTAACTTTAATTTTTAAGTATTTCAAAGTTTTCTCGTATGCTTTTTTGTAATTTTGTAAGCTTCTATAATGAATTTCTTTTAATATTTTTAATAAATTTTTCCTTAATTTTTTGTTATTTTTTCATTTCTTTAATTAAATTAATAAAATTTTTTAAACTCTGTTTTTTTTTGCCTCTGAATACTTTTCTAAAAATTTCTTTCCCAAAAAATTTCTATTTTTTATTTAAGAATAAAAAAAAACAAAAACTTCCTGTTATTTTATAAGGGTCGTAAAATTTCACATTGAGAAACATCAAGGCACGCAAATAAACAACCAATTTCGCTTCTTCTTTGGATAAAAATTTTACACAACTTTTACTTTCGCTTATTTTCCATACTCTGGCGGTGCAGCAGCATCCATCAGCGATATGCACCGCCATAAACATATTTATAATGGTTTAATCAAACAAATGTCATATACTCAACGATTTTCTTTTTCATACCCACACATTTCTATCCACAAAGCTATCAAAGCGGCTACTTTCAATGCTTTCTTGGCCTTCCAATGGCTTTGCCACATTCGCTTAAACCTCTTCTGGCACCTCCTCCCTCTTCACTCATTCTCATTCAATGCTAGTATACATTGTGTATACATTATATGTATGTATTTAACTACTCATTGTCGTCCGCTCGTTTGCTGCTTTATACCCTTGTAGCCGCATATGTCCTTTAAACGCCTCTTAGTAAGCGGAGAACAGTCAGCATCCAAGCAGCCAGCAGGCAGCTGCATTTGTTTTACTGCATATTTTCATATACTTATGTATGGGCGCGTGTGAGTGTGTGTTGCGTTGTGTTTATGCGCGCAAAGTGGTGCTTGTTTTCAAAAGCTGTTATTCTACACCCCAACACGCGCACACATACATCCATACATATGTATGTACATATCTATGAACAAATGTGCGGTGGGAGCACTCATACGCCCCGTCTACCGCAAATCGTAAGCAATTCAACAATTTTCTCATACTTGTTTTTTCTTCTTTGTTTTTCTCTTTTTTTGTTGAACTCTTGTGCTTTTATACTTTTTAACTTTTCCGTTTTTTATTTTATTTTGTAACTGTTGTTTCTTATTTTTTTACGAACCGCACGCATAACAAATAAGCGTGCAACAACGAAATGCATTCATATGTTTATATATTTAGCGGGGGTGCCGAGCATTATTTTCCCATTACGAAATCTGTGAAATTTTTTAAATTTATTTTGGGCACTCGTTTTTCAGTTAACCGCTATGCTGATTCTTTCCATTTGTATATGTATGTATTTTCACACACGACATTCATTTGTTTTGGGTTTTTTTTTTTGGTTGCACTTTGCTTGGGTCGCCACTGATTGTTGTGAATTTTTGTTGTTATTTTTTTTGTTGCTTTGCTGTGTCCTTAATGGCTTGCAAATTTTTCTTTTTATTACCAGTTTTTGTCACCATTTTACATTTTGCTACTACGTATTATGTCGCCCCTTTACGAGTATTCTTTCCCATTTTGCTTGTTTTTATAATAAACGCTTCCTTTGATCGCTATGGTAAGTGATTTTTTTTCATTTTATGCTTGCCTTTAATGGATTCTTACTTCAGAAACTTTTAAACTGGTTTTATGTTTTCTCTTTTTTAATTTGGGATTTCTAGTGCATTCCGAGTTACATTTAGAAAAATCACTGATACGCTTCCCGATAAAAATTAAGTAAAAAAGAATATGGTAAAATATATTATGCCTAAAAAAGTATTTTCTAAATTCTGTAGCACTCGCTGCTACATTCTCACTCCTCACTTAATATATAAAAAAAAACTGTTACGATTTTCCAGTTTTTTTTTAGGGGTAACCACTCAGGAAGCATTTACCAGAATATCGCCCACAACTGACTTTAAATAACCGCCAATTGGTTTTTATAATTGTCATCACTTTAGCAATTTTAGTCTATCGATTTCTTAAGTAATTAGATACTACAAATAGACCTTAACGGTTGTTGGTTTTCTTATTTTTATAAACACCATCGGGTTGACATATTTTTCGTGTATTTAAATACAAATTGATTACTTCGTATGATTATGTCTATCTGTCGTAGTCGCCAGTGCCACCTTCGGTCGGTTAAATTTGATGTGGTAAATAAAAATATGCATCCCAGCTACAGCGTAGTAATAAAATATCAATAAATAAAATATGTAAAGTTCACTATGAAAGTTCAATCACTTAGTAAACTTTGTGGCTTTACAACAAATAAAACATTCATGAGCCTTGTTGTTGTGTAAGTGCTGTTTTATTTAGTGGATTAAAAGTTGGTTCATAACTCAATTTTGGGAATATAAGTTAACAATTAAATTGCAATTTTCGTGTGGTTTTATGTACGGACTTACAAATATATAAGCCCAAAATATACCTCTGCCTTAAAATATGAGATGTGCACACGGAAAAGTGTGTGTATGCAAGTTTATGAATTCAGTGGTTTTAAATGAGATTAAACTGAGATTTCAAGTTGTTAACGACAAATTTTTAAATTCACTCTTTGCGTAAAATATGCTTATGTAGGTTATGCAATAGCTTCAGAAAGGTAAACAAACAAAATATTAGGATTACTGGATAATTAAGCCTTCTTGAACTGTGCTTCGTTCTACTAGGGGCTCAAATTCGTTACTTTTTATTCTTTTAACACACAAAAAGATATGACTTTCAGTGCAATCGCTGCAAATGACTGAAGGCGTCAACGACCACTTGGTATGTGCCATGAAGTCTTCTCTTAGCGATGGAGCCATCCCCTCCCACTCCCCCCCTCCAAAACTTTCGGCAGTTTTTGAACAATTTCCGACCCATCCTGTTCAAGGCGAAACGGGGAAATGGAGTTGTCGTTTACACCTATCACATTCAGATGTTTGTGACACGTAAAGTGGCTAGTCAGCAGTCCAACAAGTCGTCTGCATCCCCTCTGCTCAATGAGAGCAAACAATTAGATAGACGTTCTGAGATTAAAGGCATCATGAGTTTGGCCCGCTTCGATGTTCCGGACCGAGCAATACCTGGTCTGACCCGATTCCGGCCAAATGGTCAGATGTCTCATTACCACGTACTCCCAAGTAACATGACACCCAGAGTAAAGTAAGCTCGTTATGTTTACCAATAATTTGGTCGAGACTTGCACTGCCGAACTAGTTTTGAAGTGGTTAGAGACCTGGCCAATGCTTTAAGTGCTGCTTGACCGTCATTGCAGACTCGTAAGCTACTTGCCCTTCACCTATATTTCACTACGTAGTCCATGGCCTTGCAAACATCTAAGCTGGGGAAAATGGAAGCAAACTCCCCAAGAGAAAAGTGAACATTATCGCAATAACTGCGATCCTGACCCAGAGTCAGTTTTGAAGCCATCAGTGAAGATTCGACAATGTATGAGTCTGGGCTCATTGTTGGAATAAAACCAGCAGCGCTTGGTGTTGTAGAGAAAGCTTCCGTGCAGCAAACGCCAATGGTTCTTCGAAGTTTAGCAAGCAGATTTCCAACGCGATTGATTGAGAGTCTGCTCCACCATACCACTAATGCATAGCTCATTATGGGCAGAACATAGAGGTATAAATACAGAGGACTCCCTTTGTTGTCAGACCCCACTTTTTGCCAAAGACCTGTTTACTTTGCCAAAATGATGCCAATGCTTTGAAGGTTTTCACGTAATTTCGTATCCACGATTACTCTTAGATACTTCACTTCGGGAAAAGTCTGAATTGTGACTACTTTAAGTGTGAGGTGAATGAGACCATCCGACCTTCTCCTACTAGTGAAGAGCACAACACTAGTTTTGCTTGGGTCAGCGGTGAGCCCATTTCCATTACACCAAGTGTCAATCATATAAGTACTTTTGTATTTAAAGCATATGTGTGAGTACATAATACCCAAATTCTTAGTATTTGGAGATGTCTTTAGTCTTTTAGTTATTTAAAAGTTGCTACTTAGATACCAAAATAAAAAACAGAAAAGTATTTACCAGATGCTACACTCCTCTTCACTTTACCTTATCTGTCACCTTAACCCACCTGAACTTACCTCAAAGCGTCTCAACTAATTTCACCTCAACATACCTCACCTCAACTCACCTTAACTCATCTTAACCCACCTCAGCTCACCTTAACTCAACTCAACTCACCTCAACTCTTCCTTAGAGCACCGTAACACAATTCACCTTAACTCAACTCAACTCATCTCACCTCAATTCACCTCAACTCACCATAGCTTAATTCAACTCACTTTAGTTCACCTCACTTCAACTCACTCCACTCATCGAAATTGTTCGGAAAATCCCGAAACAATCCCGAGATCGCGAACTAGTCTCGAAATAGCCCCGAAAATTTCATTATAGTCCCGAAATCCCGGAGTGGTCCCGAGAATACTGAAATAATCGCGATGTGGTCCCAAAGACTCAAATAAATCACGAAATTCTTTATTTTTATACTGAATAAATTCTATGATATAGACATACCAAACACAGCCATGCCCAAATTTATACATGAACTACAAAAAAACATCAAGGCGAATTTGTATGCACTTATATTGATATCACCAATTTCCACCAACACTATCGCAGCAATATTGCGCAGCCACTGAACGTCGATGCATTAAAACTAATAAATTACTACCATTTCCTGTATTTAGTCAATTAATCACATTGTAACAGTTTAATAGCCACAATACAGCTTGACAGGCGACAATAACAGAATTGAGATGCTTACCATAAGGCAGACAATCAATAAATTAATCAATTAAGAGTTGGTAACTAGAGACAGATAGAATTCGCAATAGCGAGGAATATGAAAATGTAAAAGGGTATCCATTTGGAATTTATTTATTGAACACTGGCGGGCAGAAGAAATAGCTATGGCTATTTAATAAACACAGCGCACATGCAGCGCTTGTTTGAAAGCACTTATATGCAACTTTAAACAACTTTTTCTAATTTGCAGCGTCGCTTTCTACTCACTTTTCTACCTTCAATTCGTACCCTCAATTTGAATACTCACTTTGAACTACCGCTCATTTTGAACTAAATAAATAATTTTTACTAGATATTTAACAAAAATTTTCCGGGTATGTAATTGCCTCACGCAGCTCAACACCAGTAACCTACTTAAATAATTATGTTGCATGAACGTGAGTGCCATGATGCGGCCGCCGCCATGAGCCAAATAATCTCATCATGTTCAAACTGAAAATTTAATGCAACTGGCCTACTTCCATTACCTACTTTGCCACATACGCTCACTCCATGGCATACGACGGCGACGCTATGGGCATAAACATAACTCATTTACACATTTACATATATTTATTGATAAACATGTTCACGACAGTGTACGGTCAGCTTGCTGACCTGACAGCTCAACACTCAGCTAAATATATATAACGTGTTGTGTAACTCATCTTTAGTTCATCTTTCGAGCTATCAAGCTGTCGCATGCAGGCAACCATAGTATGTTGTAAATATATGTTTGTATGTATATATGCAGTTCAATCATTTGTTGACCGACCAGCTGGTCAGTAGGTCAGTCAGTCAGTCAGTTGTTCTGACGTTGTTTAATTTGGACAACTACCGGTACTTACATAAATTTTGTTTCCATTATTTATCGATATACATTGTTATCGATTTCTTTTTCAACGGATATGATCTTCAAGATAACTATAAGCTAACTATCGATATACCTATCACTAGTAATATCGATATGCTTAGATATTTGTCGATTTGCTTTTAGGTCACTTTGTTCATACAAATATTTACCGATTACGTTATTTCTAAATTAACCGATAAAGTAACTATCGATACAGTTATTGATAACATTACTAATATCAATATACGTACATAGAAATTATCGATATCAGAGATGATATATCAGGCACGGAAAATAATCGTTGTTATATTTATATTTTTAAGATCATTTTTAATCGTATTTTTTATGATTTTTAAATTCTCAATTTAAAATAATTGGTGTTTAATGATTTTTTTTTATCATTTTCAAAAGCTATTTTATGATTTCTGTTTCTTCGATTAAAAATAATCGCTATCAATATAGGTACATAAAAGTTATCGATATCAAAGGTGATATATCAGGCACGGAAGGACTTTTTATTTAAAATCGTTCCGAAATCGTTAGTTTTTATTTATAGTTTTACGATTATTTATAACTTTCTGTATGATTTTTATTGTCTTTTGATCATTTTTAAGAGCTATTTTATGATTTTTATTTCTTCGATTAAAAATAATCGATATTCTTGAATTTTTATTTTTCCGATACTTTTTAATCGTTATTTTATATATATATTTTTTTTTATCATACTAAAATCATTTGTGTAGATCTAATTTTTTAGATCATAAAATATTTAAATTGCTTATAAAAATGCAGTCTCTATTGTAACGGATAAAAATTATCAAAAAAAAATAAAAAATTAAAAGCCAAAATAACAATTATTTCTTATCGAAAAAAGTTTAAATCAGGAAATAACGATTAGAGATGATTTAGTTATTGTTTTTATTATACAAATCATAACGGTTATGGTCTCTGTGATATATCTAAATGTTTGCATGGGACACCGCTTTGCTTGGTTCTACGTGCAAAATAAAGACATTCCCGAAAATTTTTAAATTTTAAACAAATTTTTAGTGGTCGCCGAATATTTTTTAAATCGACAAATTCCACAAAGTTTTGACTTAAGATCTGATGAATTTGATACATTATTGAAATTTATACATATAAATTTATAAAATTGCTAGTTATTGCTAGTCAATGTCAAAATTTTGTCGAATTTTTGCGATTTAAAAAAAATACAATTTTCTCTTTAATTTCGTATGTTCTACGTATAAAATAAAGTGGGTGACCACGATGTTCATATTTTTAAGGACCACCCTAATGTGCATACATACTATCTTAATTTATCGATATCTTTTTCCCAGGCTAGAATATTAGTACCCGACTAGCCTATAGAAATGCAGCACTGAGAATCCCAAGCACATTCACAGGTACACATTGCAGATCGAGCTCTCTGTAATGCAGGGAACTCATACACTAAACCTAGTGGGGAGGTTCGGTACACAAATGGATCTAAACTTGAAAATGGTAAAACTGGTGCTGGTACATACATATATTTCGGCTGAACTTCAAAAAATCGATAGCAATGGATAGCTGCCCCACCATCTTGCAAGTGGGGATTCGTGCAATAGAAATTTGTGGCACAGTCAGGCGGCCTTACTGGTCTTGAAGTGCCACAAGCTAATTTCTCAGCTAGTTTATGATTGCTTCAATGTTCTAAATTCGCTTGGAGCCAAGAATACAGTTTCATTAGGATGGGTAACGGGGCATGAGGGACATAGTGGCATCGAAGAGGCCAGAACACATTCTCTGTCAAAGTGACGCTCTCGCTGGGCGCAGTCTAGCTCACTTGGGTGCTGCTACACTTAATTTATACGGAATTTGAAACGCCTTTGAAAGTGCTAGGCTACATTAAAAGCTTTCCTATATATGGCGGAGGGCCACGCACAATAGATCACTTTAGAGGTCATGGTGCGTATGACCCATAATAATACTTAATAATAATAATCTATGTTCTAACTTTTTTTGGTATCACGTAGAACACTCTCTTAACCCAATGTCTACCCTGACTACATTTAACTTAAATAGTTTCTACCCAATTAACTACATACTCAGCTCGAATTCAACTCAAGTAGAGCAGCATATCTCCCAGGACGCCACTAGCTAATATTCCAGCAAGCATTCGCTGCTCTTTGTTATGTTATTCATTTAACATGCTCGACTTCTCCCTCTCACTCTCTCTCCCTCGCCCCTGCCCTTGTATGCTATGTTGTTTTCCCAACTACCAACTACCAACTACAGCTGCTACAATTTGGCTTTTTTGCACTATTCTAGTTGGTAGTACAGAGTTTGGCTGCTATAAATAAAAGTTTTGATATTTCATATTTTACCCTCAATTTGATGCTGCTTGCTTGTCTGGCTGACTGCCTGACTGTGCCGACTAGGCAGACTAGGCGGCTGACTCGCTGCAACTCATGCCGCGGCTAATACATACATATATTCACAAGCTCCCCTTTGCTGCCTGCATTGCTTTCATAATTTTCCTCATCATTTGCAAAGTTCAAGCTTTCATTTTCACTTGACGCGCGCCCAATTGGCGCGTTCTCTCCCCGCTCGACACACATAATTTAATTTTGTCAAACAAGAAAGAAGTTTTCATATTTTCATGTTGTACTCGTATTTTTGTCAACGTTTTTGTTTTTATTGTTATTCTTGTTGCTGGATGAGTCGCTTTTCGGTAGTTATTGCGTGTGTTGTATAGTTGTAAGTTGTTCTTGTTATGAGATGGCAATGTTTTTTTTTTTCATTACATAATTATGCAAGCTGCGCCCCCCC
>NW_023458559.1:38867630-38867719 GCF_013731165.1 Rhagoletis pomonella | reverse complement strand
CCCCCCCCCCCCCCCCCCTTTTTTGTTCGTGGTATGTTTTGGTGCTTGCACTCATCATGTTACCAAAAATAATTATCAAAAACTTTTTC
>NW_023458559.1:38847950-38867530 GCF_013731165.1 Rhagoletis pomonella | reverse complement strand
GAAAAAGTTTTTGATAATTATTTTTGGTAACATGATGAGTGCAAGCATCAAAACATACCACGAACAAAAAAGAGGGGGGGGGGGGGCGCAGCTTGCATAATTATGTAATGAAAAAAAACATACAACTATACAACACAAGCAATAACTACCGAAAAGCGACTCATCCAGCAACATGAATAACAATAAAAACAAAAACGTTGGCAAAAATACGAGTACAACATGAAAATATGAAAACTTCTTTCTTGTTTGACAAAATTAAATTATGTGTGTCGAGCAGGGAGAGAACGCGCCAATTGGGCGCGCGTCAAGCGAAAATGAAAGCTTGAACTTTACAAATGATGAGGAAAATTATGAAAGCAATGCAGGCAGCAAAGGGTAGCTTGCGAATATATGTATTAGCCGCGGCATGAGTTGCAGCGAGTCAGCCGGCCGCCTAGTCTGCCCAGTCAGGCAGTCAGCCAGACAACCAAGCAGCATCAAATTGAGGGTAAAATATGAAATATCAAAACTTTTATTTATAGCAGCCGAACTCTGTACTACCAACTAGCATAGTGCAAAAAAGCCAAATTGTAGCAGCTGTAGTTGGTAGTTGGGAAAACAACATAGAATACAAGGGTAGGGGCGAGGGAGAGAGAGAGAGGAAGAAGTCGAAAAAAGCATGTTAAATGAATAAGCATAACAAAGAGCAGCGAATGCTTGCTGGAATATTAGCTAGTGGCGTCCTGGGAGATATGAGTTGAATTCGAGCTGAGTATGTAGTTAATTGGGCAGAAACTAAGTTAAATGTAGTTAGAATAGACATTGGGTTAAGAGAGTATTCTACGTGATACCAAAAAAAGTTAGAACATAGATTATTATTATTAAGTATTATTATGGGCCATGCGCACCATGACCTCCAAAGTGATCTATTGTACGTGGCCCTCCGCCATATATAGGAAAGCTTTTAATTTAGCCTAGCACTTCCAAAGGCATTTTGTTTCAAATTCCGTATAAATTAAGTGGAGCAGCACCCAAGTGAGTTAGTCTGCGTCCAGCGAGAGCCACACTTTGACAGAGAATGTGTTCTGGCATTTCTTCGTCCAGCTCAAAAAAGCGACAGCCATTTGTTGCTAAGAGATTAATTTTACTGAGCTAATCGCAAAGGGAGCAGTGTGCCGTGTAGTACTCAGTATGAGTTTTGAGATCCTCTCGCATAAATTGAGTCGTTTCTTTGAAGGACAGATAAATTATTCGTCTTGTCTCCTCCCTGGACATACCATCCAGTGCTTGTTGAACCAGTTATTTATGGTCTTGAGCCCACAAAAGGGTTCCGGACCAATAGGCTAGTTGGGTGCTAATATTCTAGTCTGGGAAAAGAGATACCGATAAATTAAGGCAGCGATATTTATATTCGTATTATTAAATATGTCGAAATCTTCATCGGTGAGTATGTATGTACATTAGGGTGGTCCTTAAAAATATGAACATCGTGGTCACCCACTTAATTTTGTACGTAGAACATACGAAATTAATGAGAAAATTATATTTTTTTTAAATCGCAAAAATTCGACAAAATTTTTACATTTACTAGCAATAACTATATATTATGTAAAAATAGTCGTAAAAATATAAATAAAAACTAATGATTTCGGAACGATTTTAAATAAAAAATCCTTCCGTGCCTGATATATTACCTTTGTTATGGATAACTTTTATGTACGTGTATTGGTTGCGATTATTTTTAATCGAAGAAATAGAAATCACAAAATAGCTTTTGAAAACGATAAAATAATAAAAATCATAAAATAACGATTATTTTAAATCGACAATTTAAAAATCATAAAAAACGACGATTAAAAATGATCTTAAAAATATAAATACCGATTTTAAATAAAAAATCCTTCAACGATTATTTTGCGTGCCTGATATATGATATCTGATATCGATAATTTGTATTTATGTATATTGATATTAGTACTGTTATCAATAACTTTATCGATAGTTACTTTACGGTTAATTTAGAAATAACGTAATCGGTAAATATTTGTATCAACAAAGTGACCTAAAAGGAACCCGATAAATATCTAATAATATCTATATTACTAGTGATAGGTATATTGATAGTTAGCTTACAGTTATTTTGAAGATCATATCCGTTGAAAAAGAAATCGATAACAATGTATATCGATAAATCTGTGGTCATAAGCAATAATCGCCTAAGTCTAAAACCCTGAATTCGAGTATATTGATATTAGTACTGTTATCAATAACTGTATCGATAGTTACTTTTTCGGTTAATTCAGAAATAACGTAATGGGTAAATATTTGTATCAACAAAGTGACCTAAAAGCAAATCGATAAATATCTAAGCATATCGATATTACTAGTGATAGGTAAATCCATAGTTAGCTTAGAGTTATTTTGAAGATCATATCCGTTAAAAAAGAAATCGATAACAATGTATATCGATAAATAATGGAAACAAAATTGATGTAAGTACCGGTAGTTGTCCAAATTAAACAACGTCAGAACAATTGACTGACTGACTGACCTACTGACCAGCTGGTCGGTCAACAAATGATTGAACTGCATACATACATACACATACATACAAATATATATTTACAACATCCTATGGTTGCCTGCATGCGACAGTTTGACAGCTCGAAAGATGAACTAAAGATGAGTTACACAACACGTTATATACATACATACATATATTTAGCTGAGCGTTGAGCTGTCAGGTCAGCAAGCTGACCGTACACTGCCGTGAACATGTTTATCAATAAATATATGTAAATGTGTAAATGAGTTATGTTTATGCCCATAGCGTCGCCATCGTATGCCACGGAGTGAGCGTACATATGTGGCAAAGTAGGTAATGGAAGGAGGCCAGTTGCATTAAATTTTCAGTTTGAACATGATGAGATTATTTGGCTCATGGCGGCGGCCGCATCATGGCACTCACGTTCATGCAACATAATTAAGTAGGTTACTGCTGTTGAGCTGCGTGAGGGAATTACTTACCCGGAAAATTTTTGTTAAATATATAGTAAAAATTATGTATTTAGTTCAAAATGAGTGGTCAAAGTGAGTATTCAAATTAAGGGTACGAATTGAAGGTAGAAAAGTGAGTAGAAAGCGACGCTGCAAATTATGAAAAGTAGTTTAAAGTTGCATATAAGTGCTTTCAAACAAGCGCTGCATGTGCGCTGTGTTTATTAAATAGCCATAGCTATTTGTTCTGCCGCCAGTGTTCCAAATGGATACCCTTTTACATTTTCATATTCCTCGTTATTGCGAATTCAATATTTCTCTAGTTACCAATGCTTAATTGATTAATTTATTGATTGTCTGCCTTATGGTTAGCATCTCAATTCTGTTATTGTCGCCTGTCAAGCTGTATTGTGGCTATTAAACTGTTACAATGTGATTAATTGACTAAACACAGGAAATTGTAGTAATTTATTGGTTTTAATGCATCGACGTTCAGTGGCTTCGCAATATTGCTGAGATAGTGATGGTGGGAATTGGTGATATCAATATGAGTGCATACAAATTCGCCTTGATGTTATTTTGTAGTTCATGTATAAATTTGGGCGTGGCTGGGTTTGGTATGTCTATATCATAGAATTTATTCAGTATATAAAAATAAGGAAGTTCGTGATTTATTTCAGTCTTTGGGGCCACATCTCGATTTTGGGGTTTAATTCAGTATTCTCGGGACCGCTCCGGGATTTTGGGACTATAATGATATTTTCGGGGCTATTTCGAGACTAATTCGCGATCTCGGGACTGTTTCGGGATTTTCCGAACAATTTCGATGAGTGGAGTGAGTTGAAGTGAGGTGAACTAAGGTGAGTTGAGTTAAGCTAAGGTGAGTTGAGGGGAATTGAGGTGAGGTGAGTTGAGTTGAGTTAAGGTGAATTGTGTTAGGGTGCTCTAAGGAAGAGTTGAGGTGAGGTGAGTTGAGTTGAGTTAAGGTGAGCTGAGGTGAGTTAAGGTGCGTTGAGGTGAGGTATGTTGCGGTGAAATTAGGTGAGACGATTTGAGGTAAGTTCAGGTGGGTTAAGGTGACAGATAAGGTGAAGTGAAGAGGAGTGTAGCATCTGGTAAATACTATCATGGTTTTTATTTTGGTATCTAAGTAGCAACTTTTGAATAACTACTTTTTTTAAATTTAGTATTTAGCAACTCCTACACTCTTATTTTTTTTTACTTGAGTTTGGGCTCACCGCTGACCCAAGCAAAACTAGTGCTGTGCTCTTCACTAATAGGAGGAGGTCGGATGGTCTCATTCACCTCACACTTAAAGTAGTCACAATTCAGGCTTTTCCCGAAGGGAAAGTATCTAAGAGTAATCGTGGATACGAAATTACCATGAAAACCTTCAAAGCATTGGCAGCATTTTGGCAAAGTAAACCGGTCTTTGGCAAAAGGTGGGGTCTGACACCAAAGTGAATCCTCTGTATTTATAGCTCTATGGACTGACCCATAATCAGCTATGCGTCAGTGGTATGGTGGAGCAGACTCTCAATCAAAAGCGTGGGAAATCCGCTTGCTAAAGTTCGAAGAATTATTGGCGTTTGCTGCACGGAAGCTTTCTCTACAACATCAAGCGCTGCTGGTTTTAATCCAACAATGAGCCCAGACTCATACATTGTCGCATTTTCACTGATGGCTTCAAAACTGACTTTGGGTCAGGATCACAGTTATTGCGATAATGTTCACTTTTCTCTTGGGGAGTATGGTTCCGTTTTCCAGGCTTAGATATTTGCAAGGCCATGTACTACGTAATGGAATATAGGTGAAGGGCAAGTAGCTTACGAGTCTGCAATGACGATCAATCAGCACTTAAAGCATTGGCCAGGTCTCTAGCTACTTCAAAACTATTTCGGCAGTGCAAGTCTCAACCAAATTATATTGGTAAACATAACGAACTTGCTTTACTCTGGGTGTCAGGTTACTTGGGAGTACGTGGTAATGAGACATCTGACCATTTGGCCAGAATCGGGTCAGACCAGGTATTCTTCGGTCCGGAACATCGAAGCGGGCAAAACTCATGATGCCTTTAATCTCAGAAGGTCTATCTAGTTTTTTTTGCTCTCAGTGAGCAGACGCGACTGCAGATGACTTGACATCTTAATGTCATAGGTGTAAAGGACAACTCCACTTCCCCGTTTCGCCTCGAAGAGGATGGGTCGGAAATTGTTCAAAAACTTCGGAAAGTTTTGGAGGGGGGGGGGGGGGGGTGGGAGGTGATGGCTTCATCGCTAAGAGGAGACTTCATGGCACATATCAAGTGGACGTTGACGCCTTCAGTCATTTGCAGCGATTGCACTGAAAGTCATATCTTTTTGTGATAATAAGTCATGCATAAAAGAATAAAAAGTAACGAATTTGAGCCCCTAGTGGAACGAAACACAGTACAAGAAGGCTTAATTATCCAGTAATCCTAAAATTTTGTTTATTTACCTTACTGAAGCTATTGCATAACCTTAATCGTTTCAGCTAAGCCAACTCATATTTTACGCAAACAGTGAATTTAAAAATTTGTAGTTAACAACTTGAAATCTCAGTTTAATCTCACTTAAAACCACTAAATTAATAAACTTGCATACACACACTTTTACATGTGCACATCTCATATTTTAAGGCAGAGGTATATTTTGGGCTAATATATTTGTAAGTCGGTATGTAAAACCACACGAAAATTGCAATTTAATTGTAAACTTATATTCACAAAATTGAGTTACGAACCAACTTTTAATCCACTAAATAAAATAGCACCTGCACAACAACAAGGTTCATGAATGTTTTATTTGTTGTAAAGCCACAAAGTTTGCTAAGTGATTGAACTTTCATAGTGAACTTTACATATTTTATTTATTGATATTTTATTACTATGCTGTAGCTGGGATGCATATTTTTATTTACCACATCAGATTTAACCGAGCGAAGGTGGCACAGGCGACTACGACAGATAGACATAATCATACGAAGTAATCAATTTGTATTTAAATACACGAAAACTATGTCAACCCGATGACGTTTATAAAAATAAGAAAACCAACAACCGCTAAGGTCTATTTGTAGTTTCTAATTACTTATGAAATCGATAGACTAAAATTGCTAAACTGATGACAATTATAAAAACAAATTGGCGGTTATTTAAAGTCAGTTGTGGGCGATAAATGCTTTCTGAGTGGTTACCCCTGAAAAAAAAACTAGAAAATCGTAATCACTTTTATATATATTAAGTGAGGATGTAGTAGCGAGTGCTATAGAACTTAGAAAATACTTTTTTAGGCATAATATATTTTTCCATATTCTTTTTTACTTAATTTTTATCGGGAAGCGTATCAGTGGATTTTCCTAACGTAAATCTGAATGCACAAGAAATCCCAAATTAAAAAAGAGAAAACATAAAACCAGTTTAAAAGGTTCTGAAGTAAGAATCCATTAAAGGCAAGCATAAAATTAAAAAAAAACCACTTACCATAGCGATCAAAGTAAGCATTTGTTATAAAAACAAGCCAAATGGGGAAAAATACTCGTAAAGGGACGACATAATACGCAGTAGCAAAATGTAAAATGGTGACAAAAACTGGTAATAAAAAGAAAAATTTGCAAGACATTAAGGACAAAGCAAAGCAACAAAAAAAAAAAAAAAAAAAAAAAAAATTAAAAAAAATTAAGAAAAAACAAAAAAAAAAAAAAAAAAAAAAAAACCAACAAAAATTTACAACAATCAGTGGCGACCCAAGCAAAGTGCAACCAAAAAAAAACCCCAAAACAAATGAATGTCGTGTGTGAAAATACAAACATATACAAATGGAAAGAATCAGCATAGCGGTTAACTGAAAAAAGAGTGCCCAAAATAAATTTAAAAAATTTCACAGATTTCGTAATGGGAAAATAATGCTCGGCACCCCCGCTAAATATGTAAACAACAAATACAAAATAAAAAAAACGGAAAAGTTAAAAAGTATAAAAGCACAAGAGTTCAACAGAAAAAGAGAAAAAAATAAAAAAAAACAAGCGTGAGAAAATTGTTGAATGGCTTACGAATTGCGGTAGACGGGGCGTATGAGTGCTCCCACCGCACATTTGTTCATAGATATGTACGTACATATGTACATACATATGTATGAATGAATGTGTGCGCGTGTTGGGGTGTAGAATAACAGCTTTTGAAAACAAGCACCACTTTGCGCGCATAAACACAACGCAACACACACACACACACGTCCATACATACATAAGTATATGAAAATATGCAGTAAAACAAATGCAGCTGCCTGCTGGCTGCTTGGATGCTGACTGTTCTCCGCTTACTAAGAGGCGTTTAAAGGACATATGCGGTTACAAGGGTATAAAGCAGCAAACGTGCGGACGACAATGAGTAGTTACATACATATAATGTATACACAATGTATACTAGCATTGAATGTGGATGAGTGAAGGGGGAGGAGGTGCCAGAAGAGGTTTAAGCGAATGTGGCAAAGCCATTGGAAGGCCAAGAAAGCATTGAAAGTAGCCGCTTTGATAGCTTTGTGGATAGAAATGTGTGGGTATGAAAAAGAAAATCGTTGAATATATGACATTTGTTTGATTAAGCCATTATAAATATGTTTATGGCGGTGTATATCGCTGATGGATGCTGCTGCACCGCCAGAGTATGGAAAATAAGGGAAAGTAAAAGTTGTGTAAAATTTGTATCCAAAGAAGAAGCGAAATTAGTTGTTTATTTGCGTGCCTTGATGTTTCTCAATGTGAAATTTTACAACCCTAATAAAATAATCGGAAGTTTCTGTTTTTTTTTGTTCTTAAATAAAGAATAGAAAATTTTTGGAAAACAAGTAATTTTTAAGCAGTAAACATAACCGACTCAAATCTCATATAAAAATTTAGGATTACAGTTAATTTTTTCATGACTCTAGGATCAGATCGAAACCAGATTAGTATGAGGCACTACTTTCCGATGCATAAAGAATTTTTGAAACCGGTTGACGTTTCCAGCATTTTCAAAAACCGCATAAATTCAGATACTCCATGTAAAAAATTCTAAAAACCCGCATAAAAAATCCATTGAGGCATTATTGAGAAAAAACTCTATTTATTTCTTCACTTCAACACTTATTATTCCATGTAAAACCGAGCATTAGTGAAATAAATAAAATTTTATCTGTATTTGAACCAAAAAAAAAAATACCACAATAAATACATGAATTATGTAAAAAATACATAAAAAAAAATTAGAAAAAAAAAAGTTTTTTCATAACAGCGGTCGCCCCTCGGCAGGCAATGGCAAACCTCCGAGTGTATTTCTGCCATGAAAAACAGGTTCTCGTAAAAATACAATTGCCGTTCGGAGTCGGCGTAAAACTGTACGTCCCCCCCATTGTGTGACAACATCATGGCGCACACAACAAATTGGAGGAGAAGCTCGGCCAAACACTAACATATGTGTAAGCGCCAATCTATTATTATTATTATTATTAAGTAAGAATACAAAGACAAATTATTTATCAGAAGCATTGTCTTTTACACACTGAAAAAAAGTAATAAAAACTCTCAAAAAAGCAAAATCGCGACTGCGAAATAATGGTTTGAAAAACCGCATAAATTCAAATCCCCATATAAAATCCGCACAAAAAGAGACCTAAGTGTATATACATATTTATTACTAAAAGTTTAATAAGTTATAAAATATACCTCTCTATGAAGGACCTGTCCTGAAAGTCGGTTACGATATCTCTACACCTTTCTAATTATTTTGTCGCCCTTAAAAGGTCGAAGCAGTCCAGGAGAAGGCTGACGAATAATTTTATGAAACATTTCTTCATATCAAGACTAGTCGAAAAGAAGAAAGTCCTCTTAGCCGTGTTTGCACCAAAAGTATACAATGGAACTAGTTCTGTGGTTTGAATTTCAATTGGACAGAGTCAGTCATGGTGAAAATGGAAATTCGTCTATTAAAGTATTTTTGAAGGCGTCAGAAAACATCTAATACATTCCGATTCACTTGAAAAAGCATCCAAGTTCTTAACCTTGGTACTATATTGTGGTTAAGTATATACATATGTACTTATGTACACACTTAAATTCAGTTAACGCTTCAACATCCACAAAATTTTTACCCTCTTTTTCGTATGCAATACAACTGCTTATCGAAAAAAATCGAAATGTATTTCTCCACAAAAGCACTTATAAAACGTAATTTTCTACAAAATTTTCATAGCTTTCAAGCAAGTTATTTCCCCTCAAGGCGTTGTAAGTATTTCTTATCTTTGACATTGCATTTATGACATTTCTGCTATTAAAGTTTATCCTTTTATCCTTTCAGCTGAATGGAGTTTAAATTTGCTTCATTTTTATTCCAAGGACGTTAAATTATTCATTAGCACAGCATTGAAATACTTAAATTCGGTTTTGTGCTGCTAAGCTATTCACGTTTGAATCTTGGCGCACTTTTTCTAAAGTTACATACCCAAAATGGCTAGTGGTTAGCCGTTCACAGAGGGAGCTGTTGGTTTATGCTTCAACGTTAATGGAAAAAAGCTATCTTATTTCAATCAAATGTGCAATAAGAGCGTTGGAGATAAGTCTGGTCTTATCTTAAGTTATTCGCTACAAAGAAAAGAGGTATAATAATGTTGACGAAAGTCAATGTATGTATGTATTGTATATTGTTTATGTAAATAGATACCGATATTGAATGGAAGTGCCCTTGATGAGTTGCCAGTTCAACTCTGGACTTCATCTGATGGGATGTCTTAGCATCCAAAAGCAAAAATCAGAAATTTTCCATTTACTTCTTTATATACATAGATATTTAAAATCTTCGAAAATACGCTCCATATGTACATACATATATACAGTATTGGACATATATATAGTGATATTGTCTGCTATTTATGCTTAATTATTTATTTTTAGGAATTTTCAATTAAACCACAGCGTATACACTACCAAAACTAATTAAAAGACTTCAAAAAATTCAGCAAATTTTCACCTAAATTTCAAACTTTTTTCTCAGAAGTGCTAAAATTATTCGAGTATACAGTTTTATAGCACATGCAATTTTAGTCTAAGAATATGCAACTTTAAAGTGGCAAAATATTACCGTTGATTTTTTAAACTTTTTTTGTCGCATTCGCTTCCATATAACGAATAAACGCAATTTATTTGGATGTGGAAGAATCGGTTCTAAAAATCAACGGCAATTGTTTGCCTCTTGAAACTTGCACATTATTAGACCAAAATTGAAGGGGCTATAAAACTGTGTACACAAAAAAATTCGATCACTTTTGAGAAAAACGTTTGAAATTTGGGTGAAGATTTGTTGCTCTTTTTTGTAGTCTTTTAAAAAGTTTTAAAGTTTGGTGTGCATGAGTTTGTTAGAGAATGAACTGCAGTTTAATTGAAAATTCCTAAAAATAAACAAACAAACATGAGTGGTACACAATATCACTTTGAAATGGGGGTGCTATTATATTGGCCAATACTGTATATTACGTTGCACCACCCCCGAACAAAAAAAAAGCCAAAAATCGGCACTTTTTACCATTGTAAAAATATTTTGAAAAAGTATTAAGATTGACAGTGGCGGTAAAACGTGGATGAATTGTGTTTCGTTTTTAATATTTACAATATTTTTCAAGCTAAAATGTTTTTGATATTTTTCTATAAAAATATGGTTTATGCTTTAACCAAAACTATATAAATCACGCTTTCAAACTTAATACAGAACTTAGAAAAATTCCACAAATTTTTGTCTAAATTTCGAGCTGTTTTCAAGCTTGTGAAATTCTAGTAAAACAAGTGCGATTTTTGAGCGGTTAAAAAATCGCATTGATTTTTAATATATTTATTTTTTTTCCGACGGCTTTTACGGTTTTTTGACCTTTTTTATTTTTTTGCAAACGGTCTTGCGCATATTCTTCCATAAGAAATTCATGTTTATATGGAAAAAGGTGCAAAACACTGTCAACAAAAAAAAAAAAAATTTAAATCAATGCGATTTTTTACCCGGTCAAAACTTACACTTATTTTACTAGAATTTCTAAATTTCTAAAAATTCTGATTAAAAAGCTCAAAATTAATTAAAAATATTAGTGGAATTTTTGTAAGTTATGTATAAAGTCTGAAAGTTTGATTTATACAGTTTTTCTGAACCAAATTTTTATGAACAAATATCAAAAAAATTTTAGCTTGAAAAATATTGTAAATATTAAAAATGAAACACCATTCGCTCAGTTTTGGCCGCCACTGTACGTGCGCTAGACTTAATTGCAAATACTTTCAAAAATCAATTTCTTTAACAAATGAAACTTGTTTTTAAAAACATTTTTTTCTAAAAAATCACCTTAATTGATAGCAGCATTTAAGCTTAAAAATGTTTAAAAAACGTATCAACGGAATTAATATAATGAGATTTTTGGATATATTTTCAAATTTAGGTGTGAAATCTAAAAAAAAGATTTTTTTTTAGTTCCGGAGGAAAAACCGTAACTGTGTTCTTAGGTGAGGCACCGTAATGTGCGTATCAAAAATGAATAATAATCCTACCAGACTAATTACTTTTCTCATAATTTTTGGTATTAATGAATGGCCCAAGTAATAGAAAAAAACAGGGACCAAAAATAACTGTTATCTCGAATTTACAAATTGAAAGCGTTGCCTGAGTTCTGAAATTTAACGAAAACGTTGTTTCATAGCAGTTATTAGATGAGAAATATTTTTTCCGTTGCTGATAAGAGTTATTTCCCAACGTTTATTTTTTACGTTGCTCGATAACAGTTATTGCCCGATGTTTATTTTTACGTTGTATGATAAGAGTTATTTCACTCTCTCACTTTTGTTTCATCATCTTCTTCTTATTAATTCATCAATATCCTAATCCTACAACGTTTATTAGACAACGTAAATAATAAACTTTGTAAAATAACTCTTATCCAGCAACGTAAAAAAAACGTTGGTAAACAACTCTTATCGGCAATGGAAAAAATATTTCTCCTGCATAACAGTTATCAGGCAACGAAAAAAATAAACGGTTGGTTATAATTCTTATACACGAAATAAAATAATATATCTCATCTAATAACTGTTATGGAGCAACGCTTTTGCTTATAACTGTTATATTCCAGAAAAAATCATTTGCAAGTCATCAGGAAGCCAAGTTTTGATAGCTATTAGGCTAAAAGATTTGGTTCCTTTGGGAAGCTTTAGATTTTAAGCTCTCAGAAAACAATTCCGAATTTAAAATCAAGGTTAGACAAAAATAGATTTAGTCGCTCTTTCCATTTCCATTTTTCCCCCAACAAGCACATCGTGGTACAAAGCCCAATAGCATTGCTAAAATCAAAGATGGTATAATTGATTTATGGTCGCAGTTATTTGAAGCGGGGAGCTGTAACAAAAGAAGCAGGCAAATAGATACCTACAATAATAACACCAGGACAGGATGCTTTTAAGGTCCTTCATGTGAATAAAGCGTAAAGACCTCTTTAGCCACAAGTGGTCTGCAAGGCCATTAAGTAAGTTGCAACAAATCTTTACATAGCATATGTATAGGGACTGGAAAAGCTCAACATCTGCTCTATGGCTGCCCAGCATATGTAAGCTTAAGAGGTTGATATGACTTTTGTGAAGAAAAAAATCGCGAAGGGAATCTTACTACAGGGAATCTTGATAACAGCAAAACAAGTCAAACCAATCCTAGCTTTTAATATTATTGATAAAATAAACTGCCCAGCGGCTAGGGTAAATAGTCAAATTGTATTATCAAGCATTTCAAGGCTTTAGCCTACAATTCTTCTCACCAATTACTAACTTTGAATTCGAGATGAAAGACATAGGTATTACTTTTGATTTCAAGCTAACATGATGGCTGGAAACCGAGCAGGGAGCAAGGTAAGGCCTAGCACGGTATTGAGGCAGTCACTGCATGCGATTTACGATATTGACACCTGAGTCAAACGAACGATAATAAATTATGAAAATAAGCGGAAGTGAGCAGAAATTATATCGCCTGCCTGATGATTGCTGTGTCCTTCGAGCGGAGATCTATCGCATTGAGCAGGCTGATTTTCTTCTACTACAAAAAAGGAGGAAAGTCCCGGAATTCGTTGGTAATTAAGCGGCATCTCCGGACAAGAGGACTCCAGCCCCTGAAATCTCGCCTTTTTACTAGCTTGAGAGGGATAAGAGTTGTGCCCTTTAATTTCACCTGCGACAATAATTCTAGTAAGAAGGCTATTAAAAATATGAATATACCTAATCCTGGCACAGATAAAAATGATCAAAAATCCCTCCAAGTGGAAGTGTGAAGTCTTCTTGCACACCCGTCTAGCCAAACTAAAGCTTTGATCATTATAGCAAAAAAAGAGCTTAATATTTACGATCATTTATGCATATGCATCTTAAAACTAAAAGCTTCAACGTTTCATAAAAAGCCTCGTAAGACTAAGTTTAGTTTCGGAGGAAGTAAGATTTCTTAGCATGTTTGCTTAGAAGCTTCTAAATATAAGCAAACAGATACATAAATATACATACATTAGGGTGCCCCACTAAAAAAATTTTTCTATTGGAATATACAATTTAATTATACTCGTATTTGAAGACTTCCGCCAAAATATTTCGGATAAATTTTAAAATTTACGTGTGCTGTATTGATTTGAAAATTCTGCCATAAATCTTATCCTTTTGATTCGGTTGATAAAATTGTTAAACATAAACGTTAAAGCTTGAACTCTGCTATAGTCTGCGGTATTTTTTTTTTTTTCTTTTTTAACTAATGTAAAATTTTATTATACTCGTATTTGAAAATTTCCGCCAAAATATTTCGGATAAATATTAAAATTTACGTGTTCTGTATTGATTTCAAAATTGTTCCATAAATCTTATACTTTTGATTCGGTTGATTAAATTATGAAACATTTTATTGCAGACATTTAAAGATTGAACTCTGCTATAATCTGTGGTAATTCTTTTTGAAAACAAATTTTTTTTTTAAATAATATTATTTATAAAAAAACTCGATTTTTAAGGCATTTTAAAATCGGTCCACCCGATGTTTTTGTGAAATATTTTGTCGGCAGTCTCAAAATATAATAGACTATGGCTGAATTTCTTTATTCATTCTGAACGTTTGGAATAAACTTTTTTGTTTACTTATTCTTTAGAACGTTCCTGATGATATGTTAACGTATATTTCAAAAGCATTCTGTTTATTCCGGCTGTGAAATGGGATTATCCGGAATGTATAAAGAAACGCAGCCTATAATTCCGATGGAAAAACTGTACTGAGGTTATTATGTTTGGAGAGTGTAACACCCTAATATACATACATAAGTGCATATTTAAATTAAGCTTTATGCAAAATCTTACTAAAACACTCCAGGCGTCTGCAGCTGTAAAATGTAGGCAAAATAAGTAAATACAAGCATCAGCACATCAACACTTGACAGCATTACACAACAAGATGTCTGACTTAGTAGCCACACAAACACACAACCACACAAAACTCGAGTATCGCTGCCCAATTACAAGCTTAGTTTAAAGTAGATCAAGTTGAACCCTCAGAGATTGGCAAGAGATACATATGTATGTAGTTATATGGGTAGATGCAAGGAAAAACAAGGAAACGTGAGAGGTTTGCTTATTTATACAAGAACGATTGTTTGCACATTTACATACATATGTTTATGTTTATGTATATGCATAAGTTTATGTACTTACATGAGTGGGAGTGTAACTGTGTAAGCAGATAAGATAACATACATATGTACATTTGTTTACGGAAAAATGTTTGCCCAGCGGTTGATACAATTTACAAGTATATGAATGCAATTGTATGCATGCAAGGAAGTTTTAGAGCACATATGTATGTATGTAAATGTGTGCATGCGTGTAGAATTATAGTTATAAAAAAAAACGTGATCCCACTCGTTGTCTATTTCTTTGACCAACTCATGTGCAGTCTTCGGCCCCTTTAGTTTAATTTGTCTACCAAGAAAAATTGCAGCCCAGTAAACTACAGCAGCGAGCGGCTAAAGCGAGAAATTTGCTAAAAATAGAACAAACTAAATAAGTTGTAATGCTTTAGGCAGGCTTGTTTATACATATACATATGTATTAGAGGGCTGCATGAATGCATTCAAAACGGCTTTTGAATTATTCATATACAAAGCGAATGACTGGTTTTGGCTTAAATTTTTTTGAATTTGAGTGAATAGCTGTTCAGATATTTGTGTCGACATCACAATATTCAAACAAAGTGAAAATAAATTGAATTGAAATAAATGACAATTTTTTGTATGCATATCCAAAAATATTTTTCTATGCACATATGTACAAACATACAATGTGTGTATGTATGTATTGCTGCGCTCCTATTACATACGAAAAACTTGTTTGTAGAAAAAAACTTTTACCGAAATGAGTTTGAATAATTTGAATCATGATAAAAACACAGCAAGGTATAACCGTTCTCTCAATTTGTCGGCCATGATTTTTTTTTTGAAGTTTGCCAACATTTTAAAATCATATAAAAGTGAAAATAAAAAATTGAAATTGCTCGAAATTGTTGTTGCTTGAGATTGAAAATGAAATTGTGTGTGTGAGTTTGTGAGTAAATTTAAAAATTAAATTGTTTGGAAACGTCAAGAATTTTAAAAGTGCCTCTCAGCGGTTCTACCTTACTATATTTTTATCATGATTTGAATATTTTCTATTCATTCATTCACATTCTTCCATTTGAAGGTAGAAAATATAAAACAAAATGTATATTCATAACTTATGCCGAATTTCCACTAGGCATTGAATTGACAAAAAATGCATGCCATTCAAAAAAATGCCATGTGGAAATGAACTTAATGACTATGTTTTTAATGTAATGACACGATTATTTTTTAATGCCCGACTTTGTCATTTGTCATTTTTGCCATTTAATGCCTAGTGGAAATCCAGCATTACAAAATTCCAAACGCTGAGTGTTTTGTATGTGAAGTAAAATAATATGTACATATACATATATCCATTGATATAAATAAATAGAAACCAATTTAATTTTTTGCAGCAGGCTTGCTGACGAGCAATCTTAAACACACACACTAAATCTTATGTATATCTGCAGCAATTACTGCAATACAACCAGCACTACACTTGCTAATTCACAACAATGCCTCGCCGCCAAGCTACGAGTACGTTTTCCATTCAAAGAAGTGGTGGTTTTGATGCAACACCACAAACGAACGAACGAACACACACCGTGAATAAAAACTTCATTGCCGCTGTTGACCACAAAATGCAAATCAAGTTTGTGGCACTGTGAGTAAGTTGTTGGAAGTTTTTTTTTGTTTATTTTTTTATTTTGTTGTATTTATTCATAAAGACAATAGAAAATATGACGTTGCAAGCATAATAAGAATATCAGAAAGCAGCAAGGAGAATATACTATAAGTTAACCATACTCGCAAGCATTTGCTATTCATAGCTGCTGCGCCGTTTGTGTTTTAGCTGTGGTAATAAAGCTTTTAAGCTTGCACATAGGCCAGGTAAATAAATACGAGTAATTTAGATACCATATTTTATGAGGAGTGATGTGTGCTGTAGTGATGTGGTTAGCAAATGTTTAGTTGTTCTAAATAAAAAGCTGAATGTGAATTCGCTGAAGTTGAAAATGGAAAAATAAAGAATTTTAATTCGCATTCGTATTTGCATTCGAATCTGCTTTTATATACGTATTCGTGTTCCCATTTCTATTCGTAATTCTATTTGCATCCGTATTCGCATTCCTAATTATATGTATACGTACATTTGTATTCGTATTCGTATTCGTATTCGTATTCGCATTCACATTCGTTTCCACTTGTTTTCAAATACTAACACCAATTCCTCTTTGCATTCGTATTCACATTTGTATTCGTATTTGCATATATTTTGCGTATATTTGTATGCGTTTTTGTATTCGTATTCCTATTCATATACGCATACGTATTGGTATTCATATTCGCATTTGCATTCGTATTGGTACTGCTATTGTATTTGAATTTATATTCGCATTCACATTCGTACTCGTTTTCGACTTCTAACTCGACTTCCTATTTGCATTCGTATTCGTATTCATATTCGTATTTGTATTTGTATTTGTATTCATATTTGTATTCGTATTCCAATTCACATTCGAATGCGAATTCGTATTTGTATTCGTCTTCCTATTCATATACGCATTCGTATTTGTGGTCATATTCGCATTTGCATTCGTGTTGCTATTTGAACTCATATTCATATTCTCATTCGTATTTGAATTCACGTTCGTATGGCTATTCGCATTCGTATTCGTATGGTTATTCCTATTCCTATTTGGACTCGTGTTATTATTCGTATTCGAACTGCCATCTGCATTTGTATTTGTACTCGAATTCGTAGCCCCATTCATTTGCGAATTCGAAATCCTGCTCAAACCTGCGTTAGTATTCTTATGTAAAACAACAGCAGTCCAACGAAGAACATTGCTCTGTGGCTTTAGCTTGGTTAGGTACTGTAACTTAATAAATGCCCTGAAGGGTTTGCAAAAATTATAATGTTAAAAGACTTGGTATAATTTTAATATATATAAGCTCAGAATAAGTTTAAATCAAAAGTACAAAAAAAACCTTAATCTCTAATCCTTATGGAATTCAATTACTTATTTTTTGTTTCAAATTGCTCACCTACCCTGCTTGCATTTGTTTTTCCCACGCTCTACTTCCGTTTTATTTATATTCTTGGAAAATCAATAAACAAACCTGTAAACAGCCATAGCAAAATTTGTAATACACTAAGTAAATATAAATAAACGCAGGTAAGCAGCAGATACTAGTAAGTACTGGTTAGCGGGGCGTAAACGAATTTTGCGTATACGCCCCCGGTATACGTGTTTACACTAAACCAAGAAATGCACGCTAACGTCTCAACACCTTTTTGTACATGCATTCAATTTGTAGATGAAAATTGTGTAACAGTAAAGTGTTGTTGGTTTTATTTTTTGGTAAATAAATACTATAATTTTCGAGTGAAAGCGAAAAATCTTAGTAGTAAGGCAAAGAGTTATGTAGTGGCGTCATACGACTTTTTGATGTGGAAAGCAGTTATAGTTTTATCTTAATTTTTGACGTAGAATACGTCTTACCTTAAGGTATGGGGGCTATGTTCAAATGTTGTAGTTGCAATTTTTAGAGCTTCACAAAAACGCTTATTGCACGAGAACTAATAAAGCGATTTCAAAGAAAAGTGTGGCGTTTCAAAGATAAAATTCCAAACCTGTCGACAGATTCATTTTTGTAAATAACTAATTCGGTTTCTGTCGTAAAAACAACGGTAAACATTGCCTTATTTTGGGGTCAATTTTGAGCGTTTAAAGTGCTCTAGCAACTTATTGTTGGCATATATAACTTTCATTTTCGGGATATAGGTTCTTTGGAGCAGTAGAAATATTATCGGGTAAAAATTTTATATAAATTTAACAAATATTGAGCATTTTAAGGCAAAAAATTGTTGAAAAAATTTGCAAATTTTTTTCATTACCAAAATGCTCGAAAACCGCTCGAATGATTTTGTTTTTGTTTTCTTTAGTCAAAAATTCAAGAGTTTTCCTTTCGTTTGGTATATGGGAAGTATTGGTTGATATCTTCTATATATGTTTATTTTATTCAAATATATGGGCATAAATGATTTTCCATACAAAATCACCTCGTCATCATTTTGCAAACACGTGCATATGTTGGAAGTGTGGGAAGGAGACAAAAAGTATGTATGCGTATGTAATGCGGCTTTTGATAAACAGAGGCGCGCTATTTATAACCTAATCGCAGCGTGTGTACATATGTAAATACATACATACGTACATATGTTGATTGCAGTTAATGTGGATCTGTTTCTATTTTTAGTAATCTATGTATGTCTATACATACATATGTACATACATATTATATATGTACATACATATATGAACACATGTATGCATAATACGCGAAGACTTTTCGAAGTGAAACAACATTTAGAAAAAGTCCAATCCAAGAATAAAAGTAAAGGTGAGGACGTACATAGATAAAGAAAAGGATAAAGGCCAAGGTAAAAATAAACACAAAAACAAAGTTGAGTAAAGATAAAGGCAAACATAAAGACCAAGGTAATTTTAAACACTTTACTTATATGTATAAGTGCAAAGGTGAAGGGGAATATGTATATGAAGAATATGATAAACATAAAAATAAAAACAAAGATAAATATAAAGAAAAAGATGCGGATGAGGATACCGATAAAAGTATAGATGAAGATAGAGGAAGAAAGATTAAAATAAAGGTAGTTGTAGAGAAAAGGATATAGATAAAGGCACAGAGACTCAATCTCGGAACTATTTCGGGATTTTAGGGATTCTCGGGACTTATCGATATAATCGATATTTTGTTGGTTTTTTTATCGATTTTGTTATCGAAATTTTTATCGATATTGTTATTGATTTTGCTATCGATATTTTTGGAACTTATCGATATAATGATCGATATTTTTATCGATTTTGTTATCTCTTTATTATCGATTTTGTTATCGATTTT
>NW_023458559.1:38822802-38847550 GCF_013731165.1 Rhagoletis pomonella | reverse complement strand
ATCGATATTTTTTTAGGTTTAGTTGTCGATTTTTTTTTTGAGATTTTTTCATCTGAATATGATTTCGTTCTGTACTTTATTGATACTTTTTCGTAATTAGAAAAATCAAAATTTATATTTTGCGTTTAACAGCATTCGAACCCGAGTCTTCCCGAAAGTTAACAAATAGTAACAAGTATCTCTGCGCCCTTAGCTACAACCACAACATGTAAATGTGTTTTCAAATCTTCAGTTTGAATTAAATTTCTTTCAAGCGCTCAAACAATTTTATATTAAGTTTTTTCAATAAATATCTTTTCTGTTCAAAATTTCAAATCTTTAAATCTCAGTAAGCTGTAGAAAAAAACAATGGTATAATATCTGTGTTCGTATGGAAAAGTAGCTTATGTCGAAAGGCCGGCTTTAGTATGATGCGGCATTCCCTTTGTTTTTTAAACGACAAGGAATTTTTTGATGAGACTTAAAAAGAATATTGACTTGCTAGTATCGGAACTATTTCTTGTACGTTTATTTGCTAAAAGTTGTTTAACGGCTTAGCGCCCGTGAGTCATTCGCAATCGTATGCTGCGAATGCCGATTTATACTAAAGCCAGCCTTTCGACATAAGCTACTTTTCCATACGAACACAGAAATAAAAATAAAAATAGGGCTTTCGCTTATATTCTCATTGAGTTCTTTTCACTTAGAAGTATGTAAATTTGTAAAATTTTGGAAAAACCCTTTTTTTCTTAGTGTGTGATTTCGTTTTTGACTTGGATATGCTCTTAACCATACCACGTATTCTACGTTTAAATATAGCGGCTGTATCTCCGATACAGCCTGCAGACCAAGACGAGGGCGCTGGACTGTTCCTTTTTTTTTATATATTTTTAATGAAAGCTCACATGCTTTTAACTCAATCACTTGACTTGACTTGACTTGAATGCTGCGCAGCAGTACGATTTGAGCTGCATTTTACTTACTGGAGAGGAACGTTAGGCGGGCATTTCTCAAGGTGAAGGAGTCAGATATTTTTATGGCTCGCCACCATCAACTCAGTACTACTGAAGCTCAGCCAGGGGGGAGTAAATTAGTGGTCTACGCTGATGAAACAGTAATTTTAGTAAGAAGGTTATTTTTATCTGTGATCGGAAAGGAATAAGGTCCCTAGCTTTGAATTACGAAAGTGCAATGACAAGCGTACGATTATCTTAACGAGCGAAGTATCTGGGGGTCATACTGTATCCTAAGCTTATTTGGTGATTAAATATAGAAGAGAGAGGCAAGACACCGAATCTTGTCATTTACTCTTGCAAGCGCTTTTCCGAGAAAACATGCCATCTTAATCCAAAGGTTGTGGACATTCTTTTTGAGCATACTTTTCCATTTTATGTATTGTCAATTTCAGTACGACCCGATGCCTCATTTCGAAGCCTTATCTAATAAAGTTGCAAGTACGGCGGTTATCATTTTGGACGATTGGTGAACACATACTTTTTGATAAAAATATGTAAAAACTGGAGATACTTAGTGTAATTTTTAGATCGTCGTTCTCAAAAAAAAAAAAAAAAATTGTTCATTAAAGCATTTTTTTCGAATGAAAAGTTCTATGCTACGGCCATAATTGATGATTTTATACACTCTGTGTCCTTCATGAGGAAATGTAAATCCAGTGTCAAATCAATTCGAATCCTCTCAGCAGCTTTCATTAAACGCGTGTATGTAAATCGATTTATAAATCATGAGCCGCTCAAATGCTTGCTCTAAAATTGCGCAGATAATAATAATGCATTTAACCACAAAAAAATAATTAAATACTCATATTAAGTACATCTTCAGTAAAATATGCTTCAGGCCAATAAGCATCATAATGCACTCAAGTGTGATAAACTAACCAAAATAAGCTTAAAGTTTTTAGACTGTAAAATTGCCAGCTCTTATATACACACATACAAATGTACATATGTATGTATATTCTTCCATATAAAATTTGAATAATACTGTTTTTATAAGTGACTATTTTTGCATATTTTAGTTAGTGTCATATTTTATGTTTTGAATTTCGTTCGCATCTGCATATGCATTTGTACATAGCAAGCACATATGGATGTACGTACACATACACATTATTATGGAAATGAAATTAAAGACTTATATTTATCCATATAACTGCATCTGTATGTACGCGCAATACATTTCTCATGCAAATATTATACATTTTTTGTTTGTCAATTTGTTTTCAGCGGCAGAGTGCATTAAATGGAGGAGTCATCGAGTGTGCAAAATTAATTAAGTACAGAACTTTAATGCCTTCAGGGCCTGAAATCGGTCAAGTATTCAATGGAAAAGATGGTGCGTGTTTTTGAAGTACATACATATGTATATGTGTGTACATTTGTATATATGGTAATGCGAATGACAATAATGAAGTAGCACAAATAATGAATAACTCTTAATGTCAGTTTAGCGATGACAAGTGTTTATACAGTATTTAAATCCAATTATTATAATTAAATATATTTAAGTATTTTTTTTTATTTAGCTACTGATAAAAAGAGAAGCGCTCAAATTTTCTAACTATTTTTTCGAAGATATGTACCAATAAAATCCCATCTCATGGTATATTATGATTTCCCCAGGACTTGAAGAAGCTGGACTTTTATTATATTGATTATTTTTGGGTTTTTATTAGAAAATAAATAATATAAGAAAATAATGAGAGAAAAAGTTTTTGTCATGAGTTTCCAAGATATACTCGAGACCGTTCAGAACTTATTGGCACTCTTCGCGCTGTACTTTTCGACAGCTTTTTAGGATTTTTTCTGGATTTTATCGGCACATTTTTCGGCATATGTTTCAAAATTTGTTCAAACCACTTGGGACTATTTAATATTCTCCATCATTTTCTTTTCAGATTTTTTACAAGTTACCTGCATGTCGGGAGGTATTGATTTTTTTTTAAATTATTTGGATTTACTCGGAACTATTATGACCAATATTCGTTTCGTTATTTCTTGGGACTTTTCGGGACTTTGTCGTGCTTTCTCTTTCGCAAGAATGACTACGATTTATGGCCATTTGGCTGGCAGGTCACATACTTATTGCTGAATGATGGTATAGAAGGCATATTTGGTCAAATGGTCGAAAAAAATCAGAGGGAAGATCGATACGTGTAACCTCGCGATATCTAAATTTAGTATCTCTTCGAAGGTAAAAAGGATGTGTTAAATAACATTTAACATATGAAGCTTTAGACAGGCCAACCCTCTTTCGTAATATTTTAGAATCGGATGGCTGGTAAAAAGCTACTTAAGAGCTGAAAAAATAAATTGCCCAGAGATAATATTTTGTTATAACACTGTACGATATATTCAGTTTGTTTCTGAGGAATTGATGAAACTAAGTTTTTCTGTAAGTCTGGATTATATATAGGAATCTAATTTCTCAGTTTTCCCAAGTTTATCACACCTGTCTCGTTTGATAGCCATATTAAAATATTTTAATAATTAAACTGTTATTGAATTTCCAAAGATATGGCAACACTCTTAAAAATTCATATTCAAATTATTCTTAATTAATCTTCTTAATTAAACCTCTCTCGTTTGATACCCAGATAAAAGTATTTTTTCTTTATAACTTGTTATCTAAATTGATTTAAACATTTCGCATAAGTTCAAAGTTATTTTGAAACAAATCGTTTTAAAATTCCGCTCGCTTGACACCCAAATATTGTAGTATTTTACTTTTCCTATTAATTAAATGATTTTAACTTTAGGATAGGATTGGACCCCATTTTGGAATCAAATCCTCCTCTGTCTTTGATTGACGGGGATGTTCGAAAATCGTTTAACATAGTTTCCTCAGAGCAATTCTTATTAGAAATGCATTGTTAAGAAGCGTTCTACACTTTGCCGAGTGGTACAATCTAAAAACATATTTATTTATTTATTTATTTAGATGTAGATGAATCTTGGTTTACATTTACATGTCTAAGCTTCTCGAATATTTTTAAAGTCCCATATTCGGCTTACAATACCAATTTCAAGTTTTTTTGAGGTCACAAAAAAAAACACAGCTGGCAATGGAATTAATGGCAACTCGTTTTCGTTTCCCGCAAAATTGTTAATGTTGGCAAATTTTACATGCATCCATAGTTGTGGGCAAGAAGCTTACGAGTTGAGTTGAAAGTGGGGCAATAGAAAATTACCAGCAATAGCGGATATTTCCGTGTCTAATGGTCATTGTGGCAGTGTGAGTATCAACTTATACAGGGATTTATATGCAAACGGTTGAGTGGGTATTAGGTTGTATGCAGGTTTAGTTGTTGCATGCGAGCGAGAAGCAGCAAATTAGGTGCAGACGATGAGTGAAAAAAACGCCGCCACCTGTGTGAACACGAACAGCTGCATACGAGGGAGCCAGGGCACGCGCGGAGGTCACCAGCGTGAGCTGAATTGAAAAGTGGATTACTGGAAAGGAAGTACACGTAAAAGTTATAGAGTGGAAATCGATAGCTAGTACTTTTCATTGGCTCACTGCTACTACTATTACTACTACCACCACGGCCATTCAATCTAGCCACCCACTTACGCTGCATACATATTTAGCTACATATGTATGTACGTAGCTTGAGTGGTATTTGAAATGAAAATTAACATTTTTCACTTGACAAATGAGAAATTGTGTGGTGCCACATTCGATTGCGCTGCCCGGCCGCCACTTGATAACAGCAATGGCAACGGCCACTGAAATCGATATGCAACAACCGTTAATGTTTTCCGCCGTTCCAGGAACCTGTGGTGCAGCTAGTAATAGCAAAACTAACCCACACTTTACTCTGCACTCCGCTGTCGGTGGGCGATCGATGAATTGCCTGCTGATTGGTAAATGTCAATTGAAATTGTATGTAGCTATACATTCCCAATACAATTGTTGTTGTCGGACAAATGTAAGCCAGCGAGTAGCGAGTGGCAAAGTGCAACGTGCGACGTGCTGTTGCCACATTGAATTAATGATGAGCTCTAAATGTAGGTAGTTGAACCAGTTGCTTCGGAGATCACGTAAGTGCCTGGCGCAACATGGTACAAACGCATAAGAGCGTCGTAATGTGCGAGGCACTTGTAAGAATGTGGACAAGTCAGCGTTTGGTGGCTAGTGGGCAGGAGTAGGCAATGGGCTGCGATGGTTACCTAGCATTGCGCCGCAAATGAGTCACTTATACTACATGTACGAGTGTGTGCATTGTTGAAAATGTGTTGTAATTGCGCACTTACCGCTATTGCATTACCACAGCTAAATACATATTTATTTACTTCATTACACAATACTTAAGTGCGTGGCAATCATGTGCTTGGCGGCAAATGGTATTGTTTGTAGGAATGCACAGGAAATGAAACGCATGCGCCTTTTTGAGTGCGTTGAAATAATTAAAGCTTTGCTATTTTGGGTCATTTGGTCAAGGCGAGCAGGTATTTTGGACTGGGAGCTGTGCATGTTTAAATGTAGAAAGTGCACTTGCAGGATGATAATTTTGATAATTTTTGGCGAAGCATTTACGGTAGAATAAAATGCATGGGCCGTTTAGGGCATCCACTACGCATCTGGTTTAGTTTATGGCAATCGATTTGATTTACTTCCAGCTTATCCGAGCTGCGTCGTCTCCCGCTCGACACCTTTTCGCCATGTGTCACGCGGTCTATCAGGGACCTGCCCCTACCGATTAGGGGGTTCCATGCCATGGCTTGCATTGCAATACTGCCGTCTTCAATGCGCATGGTGTGACCTAGCAACTTCCACTGTTTTAAGCGAAGAAGTAAGAATATTCTAAGACATCGAAGACGAAAAACTTACAGCCGCTTATTAATTGTTGAATAATGGTGAATGGTGCATTTTTAAAGGAAGCAATCGTACAGCAGCATGGACCACACATTTGACTTGAAAAACGTGATATTTAAGCTGTAATTCTGTTTGTTGTATCGAATGTATTCGTCGGTGACCCCGCCATGGTTAAATTCGCCGCCAAAGTATGAGAAGTTCCGCACAGTCTCAAGAGCTGGGTCGGAGACAGTTACGACATCACAATCGTTTTCGCCTAATTAAAGTTGAACCTTGGCTTATCTGTGCAGCGCGTTGTCCATTTTAGACAGATCAGAAAGACGGTGTGCCAAAAATCATATGTTGTCAGCGTAGTCAAGGTGCTGTATTGAAATGGACATAGATATAGTGGATAGATTTACAATCAGCGATGACTTTATTACGCATTTTTCTATTTCACAGGGCTGCTCAAAGGCATCCCCTATGAACACTATTGAAGGCCTTTTCGAAACATCAGATGCAAACCAAGCTCTGGATTCGGCGCACGGCTCGATACTGATATGGTCTGTGTAGGAGAATCACTTGTGAAATCCAGACTAAGAGTGGTCGATAGTCGAATATACATAGGTATAAATTAGTAATGAAAATAGGCATTTATTCTTTCTACAATGAGAGCAAGGTTGAAAGTGAATTCCTATTATCATCAAAATTGTTCACTTCGTTTATGAGAACCTTAAGACGATTCGACCACCGGCCTTCAGATCCTTACAAAAGTATAAATATATTGACCAACCCTTAATTGATAAATTCATTTGATTCATTTGGGCCTACTTTGTCCTGCGTGCACTGCCGAAAGTGCGATTACACCTTGCAGGAAAATCTTAAGTTTTGAAATGACACAAAAAAACGCTGAGACGCGTAAACTTAGATTTGGGTCATGCATTACGCATGTGTATACCGAGGCCATGTACGACGTGGCGTATGAGTAAAATTTTTTGCCGTCCCTATTTAAAAAAAAATTTGCATATCTATATAGATAATACGCGAAGGGATTTTTTGTTCAGGATAAAAGATCTGCACCGTTCGCTCATTTTTCAAAAATGGGGTGTCAAATTAAAACGTTTGGCCTGTAGATGTGCAATCTGGTTTTATTTTTTCGAACAGAGTTGCCACCTGTAGGACAATTGAATTTAAATTATTTAATAGGCAATGCCATAATAACCGCGCCGTTGGTTCGATTTTCCCAAATGAGGTGTCAAATTAAAAGGCTTGGACTGCAGACATGCAATAAGGTTTTACTTTTTTGATAAAAGTTGCCACCTTTTAAAGAATTATATTCAAATTAACTAAAAAAAATAGAATATTATCAATGGAAATGGTTTTCAAAATCTTTCTCTCTTAACTTAACTTTAATAGGGTTGCCACCTGTTTAAAAAATCAAATCAAATTTGAATTAGGAAAATTAAATAGGGGAAAAAATTCCAAACGAAAGGGACTCAGAAAGTAGCACTTTGAAAATATTTTGAAGTGGGTTGCCAGGCGCTAGGAATGCCGAAATAAGTTAACTTATCCAAAAGTTATATGGAATGTCAAAATATGGATGTCAAACGAAAGAGTATTAGGAAGGCTTTAGTTTAAACAATAAGAATATTTTTGAAGTGTTGGAAGAGGCTTGCCACATGTTGAAAAATTTATTTCAAATTATTAAATAAGTTAAATGTATTATTGAAATATGGGTATAATTCGAATGGGTTACGCAATTCATTTACGAGTGAATTTAAACCAAATTCGCTTCGAACCAAAATTAAACTTTGTAGAAATTTACTCGAAAATAAATTGTATAACCTGAAATATAAAGACCTTGCCTTTTTTGAAATTAGAACCTTTTTATCAGGTGATTTAAAATTTGATAATATTGAAAACCTAATAAGCGAAATGGCTGCACAGATTAAGAAGAAATATGACACTCGAATCGCTTATACCTTACTAACATTTGGAATAGTTTGAAGGCTTTTGAAATTCTATCTTCGGCGTTTTAATGCAGTGCGGGCTCACTAGTTTTTATTTAACCGTTCAAAAGAAGTTAACGTATCCATCGATTTTCACCGCTAGTAGCTTGATTTTTTGCAAAAGAATAGGTTTTAATAAAAATTAAAAAAAAAACAAATGATTTGTTATTCTTTGAATTTTTTCATGGGAAAATGACCTGGTCTGGAAAAACGGTATATATATCCGTAATTTACGACCCAACCTTAAGTTAACGTGTTTCAGCGTTTTTTTGTGTCATTTCAAAACTTAAGATTTTCCTTACAGTGTAATAGTTGGGCGGTGAAAAACTCTCGCGACGAATTTGTTATAAGAGGCTAATCAGTATGAGGGGTATTTCATTTAGTTAACTCATTTTACGAATTGCTTTCTGAGCTTCCTCTTCATTCAAGCTCAAAGCGTAGTTTGTATTTCGAAGGCCCTGAATACCGCATTGTTTTTCGCGGAAATACAGCCACGCCTAGTACATTAGGGCAGGAGTCCTTGATATTATTCGATTTTAATAAAATTCGGTTGTGTCTTAGTTTTAACCAGAAACACTTAAATATGAAAAATTGCTAAGAGCAGTATACTGTCACGCCTACCGGCCACATAACAACCGATAAAGAAAATAAATAAATTTTATTAAAATCTATAACATTTTATATATCTACATACATACTTCTTCATTACTTAGCAGAAGTTAAACATAGCAAATTTCAGTGAAATCGTATTACAATTACTATTTTTTGCCGCAGCAGTGTGAGTGTGAAGCCTTCGGTCCATGGAAGATTATCTAGCTAATATTTCGAGGCACTTCGAAATTTGAATTTTCTGCCGCTCTCAGACCACCGCGTGCTTTGTAAGGCTCTAGAGTATTTCGTGTGAAAATCGCATCAATAAAGGCTGACATTAAATGCTTAATAACTGTCATTAAAAAAGATTTTAACAATACATATACATATATCAGCAAAGTGAAATTAGCTCTTCCATGGTTGCAATTTTCCACCCCAAATACTGATTACGCTCATTTGCATACTTGACATACGTGATAATTACCTTAAGCTTGTCGTTATAAATTTAAAGAGTCATCTAATTAATCACGTCTAAGCTGAATGTAAGACCACAAACATTTGACTGCGAGCTTTAAAGTATCACACACATGGCTGAGAAGGTCATAGAGAGAAAGAAGGTCACATAGAGAAGGCAACAGAAATGCAACAAATACTATTAGCAGATAAACATAAATGCAGTAAAACAATGTAGCAGTCATGTACATACATATGTATAGTAGGAATGCCTGCTTAATTTATTTACATACAAAATTATGTGTATATATTTACGCCAGTTAATGGCTCGCCTTTGCTTTAATGTTATAACAGCGAGTGAAATGTCAATGCAAAGAGACAGATAGTCGTCCAACCGCTAATATTTGCCACAAAATGGCGTAAGCACAAATACTATTTATAGTAAGTATGTGTATGCAAATGGTTATGTGCGTAAATATACACCCATAAATATGCACATATATACATATGTATGTATGTAAATAGCTTAAGTACGCTAAATGCTTGCGTAAATAGTATAACCATAAAGGTACTTTGGAATTAGCATACACATGCACATACATAGAGGAGCATAGCCATGCCTACGTATATACGTATGTACATTAGGGCGGGTTGAAAAACACAAAATGGTTGATAAGAAGATTGTATAGCTCATAATAGGGTGCTATTTTAATTCCTTATTCTTGAAAATAAATCCTGGTTCCCTGCAACAATATCTTCAATCTGCGGAATGAGCTAGAAGAATTGAAAACAAGGGCGGGAATACCAATTTCTTAAACGACTTGTGTAGATCAAATCCGAAATTTATTTCCTATCATAAAATAATAAAAAAATTAAATTGGTCATATTAAAAGTAACTAACATCAATATTATAATAGATTAAAAAATTTAAATAATAAATTAAAAAATTAAGAAAGATTAAAAAATTAAAATAGTTAACTAAAAAATTAAAATATTACTGCTACTTACTTTTAGTTTGCCCAATTTATTTTTTTATGAGTTTATGATATGAAATAAATTCCTAATTTGATCTAAAGAAATCGTTTGTAAAAATATGAAAAATTCGTACTCCCACTCTTATTTTCAAATTTTCAAGCCCATTCCGCAGACTGAAGATATTGTCGCAGATAACCAGGATTTCTTGTCAAGAATAAAACATTTTGTGGTTTTCGACCCGCCCTAATGTACATATCGATAGCTGAGTGGAAGATGCACCTATCTCGGAAGTCAGTTCGAAAGCGCCCTATCTCATAAATTTTTTCAAGAACGCCCTACTTCAGAATTTGATTGAATATCGAACGAAACGAAAATACATTGAAAATGTATTGAGATAGGGCATTTTTGAATCGGCAGCTGTCAGATAGAGCGTTCTTCAACCAAATTCTGAAGTGGGGTGTTCTTGGAAAAATTTCTCAGATAGGGCGTTTTCGAACTGGCTGCCGAGATAGGTCGATCTTCCATTCAGCGATAGATATATGTATGCATTTGAGTTTGTGTGAAATAATTTCTGTGTATATTTTCATCCACTTTGTAAAGCTTATAGAAATTCGTTTGAATATTTGTATTTGTTTGTATATTTGTATGCTTGGTTGTTCGCCTTATCGCCGTAATGTCAATTTAGCTTCGGCATTGCATTAATTATTTGCCATTGTATGTGTTAAAATCAGATGAATGGACCAAATTCAAGCTGATAAATTGGTAAACAGAAAATGAGGCGTTCCGCTGCGGTTTGACTAAGCTTAATCTACAGTCACTCACATAAGTATTCGAAATTTAGTTTTTTCACAATATACAAAGTGTTTTCCGTCATAAATATTTTTCCTTAATTTTCATTTAATCTTGATCGTACCATGCAAATGTTTGTACACCGTTAAGTATTATGTTTAGTTTTCCCTACACAATTCATGTTTTTTAATACCAACTCATTGATTTATCGATTAAACCGCGTTGCGTTGACGTGACTGTTTTATTATTAATTTGCTGCACGCACATTGCGAGCAACTTTGAGATGGCTGATATTTGTTAAAGTATGACACGTATCCGATATGCAAGACATTCCTTGCCAACCGCAGCCCCCATTCTCTCCATTATGGGGACAATAGTTTGGGAATTTAGTAAAAATGTTTACCTTTAATTGGCAAGTGGCGTGTTTTGAAATCCACTATGGTGGAAAAGTGAAAAAAATGATTGTATTTATTGGAAATTTGTTAACCGCAAATTTTTTGAGGCGCTGATTACGAATCCGCTTTATCCGCCATTCTGAATTTTAAAAATTCATTATCAGGTTCGTAATCAGCGGCTCTAAACCGCCCCCCGAGTAGCGGATTTCAATTGATTCCAATCATTTTTCACCCCTTTGTCCGGCATTTTGAATTAAACAAAAACGCCACTCGTCATTTCAAAGCATTTTTAGAGAGAGAGAGGACTTTAATTGACGAATAATGCCTTATATTCATTTATGTATTTATTATAACACAAGTGTCTAGGCGTGTCTGCTAACACCAGGCGCCTAAATGCATGCTATGTGCAAAAATTTCCTTTATGCAATTTAAGAAATTTTTGCACATGCACTTCTCAACTGCCATATAATTGAACTTTTTTAAGTTTTAATTAGATGGCACTTCAAAGTATGCTCGGCCTAGTCTGATGCATCCCCCGGACACTGCTTTCGGAGAATTTTGCGGACTCTGCATGGTTGTAAGGTGGTCAACGAACTTTACCATTGGCCACAGTGCCCACCCACCATTTTTGAGCCAATAAACATTTTTTTGTTTTTTATAAAAATACATTCATGCAAACATACTGGTCTCCATTCTCACTGAGTTATTCTTAACACTTACCGAAGTGGCCGCACAGCCCAATCAAATCAATCGATTCAAATTGGTTTTAAGGTAGCACCGTAGCAGACATCTGTGTCCCTTTCGTAGGATACTGTTTTCCTTGTAGAAATTTCGAATCTGAAATAAAAGAAATATATTTAAAGTTAGTAATGTTACTAACAATATTAAGGGTAAAAAGTTTTTGAAGCGAACCCTTAGTAATGTGTTATTCTTTTTGATTTTCAAGAATGTTCCTTAAAGTACAACTGCACTATACCCAAAGTGGACATTTTCGGTGCTTAATTGAAATTTTAACTATTTACACGATTGACCTTACTTTCAATATCCATTTTTGTCATGGCACAGTTAATGATTTCATTTGATTCTCTACTCATGCTCATCAAAGCTCAAATGTTCTATGTTTCGATTTATATATTTTACTAGCAGACCCAGCGAAGTTCGTCCCGCCCAAAATTATAATTATTTTCTTATTGAAATTTTGTGGTCCAAGATTTTTACTAACAATTCAAGCTCACGATTTACAGTGACACATTAATGTGCTTTGATTATTGTTTGGTGGTCGTCACCAACATAAGGCCCCTTGATGTGGCCATAATCATTATTTCGAAGTCATGTTGGAGTTTTTCACTGACGGTTTGTTTTAAGACACCAGTTCAAAATTTTTGCGCACAATCAGAAATAAATAGCCCACCGCGCTAACGCTTACAGTTTTTTGGAGTTATTTCTCGCCGTTTAAGTTAGATAGGTTCTAACTATAAAACTAATCGGACCATAAATACGTACTTTCTAAATACTATAGATCGGACAAAAATTTTGTTGAGTTTTTTCTTTTATGGAAATAATATGCATTTCAAATAAGAACCAAATCGCACCACAAATACGGGAGTTTCAAATATTGCGACTCCTGCGCCACCTGGCATACAGATTGCAAAGTCGTCGGGTTCTGAGCCAAGTTTGAAGCATCGAGCCTCTAGCTGATCGGGAAGTGTTTTAAAAATTTATTGCAATATTTGATTACACACACGGGAGACTTAATAAAAGCTCTAAACAAATCACCTGTTTTTGTTTTAAAACACACAAAAAAAAAACACTTTCAAAAGTATAATATTTTTCATTTTCAATCACATTTAACATTTCCTTTAGCAAGTAATGAAAGGTTTCTCTATCCAATTTACCTATTTCATTCTTCATATCCCGACTGCTGGCTAATTGCCAATGTTAATATGGACATTATGTATATATGTTTCCACACACGAATACCTAAAAACAATACACTGCTTTCTCTAAGGCGTCCATGCCTTTATTGGGGTTTTCATAGCCTTGTCATTTTTATTCGTTCTACCCCTTGTCGTCTACATGTTGTGACTTCTAAACAACCGACTTGTCTGCAAATTTAAGCTAGCGTGTACTAATCAGTTTGTCAGTTTGCCAGTTTGTCGTTTTGTTGGTTTGTCAGTTTGCCAGCTCAGCGCTCGTTTACTCCCTCCAGTGTGTCGCATGCACTTTACCGATTGCTCACTTGCTGTTGGAGTTGACAGCTGATAGCTGGAGGCAGAACAAACCAGTTGACTCCCAAATGATTTCTTTGTGCATAAATCACGAAATTGCATCTTACGGTACAGATGACAAGGCGCATAGCTTTGCGTACAAGCATTCATACATGTGTGTGTGTGCATAGAATTGGAAATGCTTTGGATGGATTTGCGCATCGTTGTAGTTGTTTGTATAATCCTTGCTGGCATGCTGTGAATTCATTTGCTTTTGACTCGTGACTTGTTTGAAGATACATATATGTATATAGATTTCCTAAGGTTTCGAAGTTTTGAAAGCTATGTGCTTCCAAATTCCATTGTTCTTTCATCATGCATATGTATCAATTAAGTGTTAAAAGGTTTTTGTCAAGTTGGCCTTAATAAATTTAAAATTAAATTTAGACTTGGATTCTTTGAAATAGTGTAGAGTTGTGATTTCAAATAATAATTGAATGGTTTCTTTGTACCAACATAAATAGCAATTTAAGAGAATTGATTAGGTAATCGTCGGCGCAGGAGATGACAGCGAAACAGTAGTGGAGATAAAGGGCATCTTGCTTTGAGTTGACCTGTTTTATTTAATTGGCTGTAGAAGATTGATCTCGAAAAAAGACTGACAAATGTCGACTGCAAAAATAATTCATCTACCATTGTTTTACAAGCAATTCTGGCTAAAGTACTTGCAAGTCTTTTGTAAGAAAACTGATTGCTAAAGGGAATAAGTCATCATTTTTCGATTTGGCAATTTTGATGCAGTCCGGTTCGTTTAATGGAGCTCTATTGAACTGCATAAAATTTGCCTTTGGTAATTAATCGATTCAGCTTGAAAGATTTCTTTTTATTCTGGCAAGGAAGTCTTACAAAAAAGCTTCCTTACCGACTGTCACGATGAAAAGCTCCTTCGACAGAAAGCATTTAAGCATGTTCTAAATGGAGATTCATTAAACTTAGTTTGTTTGTGCTGCTTCAACAGTCGCAATGGCCGAGCGTGCAAAACATTGGCGTGCCATTCGAGAGATCCGAGGCTCAAATCCATGGGCAGCGAATTGTTTTTTCTTCTTCTAACAAAATGTTTGTCTCTTTTTTAATGTTAAGTTTACAGTTTTTAATATGCTTTGTTTTAATTTTAAGATTTTATTGGTTTAAAAAGAATTTTCAATTTTTTTTTAAATTTTTTTTTTAATTTTAATATCTTGTTTTAGGCATTTTTTCTTTTTTACAACGCTTTTATCAATTTGGCCTCCACGTTTTTCGTTTTCAATCTCATAAATTGTTTATAATGGTGTAACCTTTGCCTTTTCAATTCAATTTTTTTCTATTTAGTTTTCTTTTAAGTCTTAGTTTTTATTGTTTGTAATTTCGTTTCTTTTTTCAATTTAATTTTTGATTTGTCTATTTTTTTTAATTTTTTGTAAGGTTTAGATTTGATTGTTTTAAAAATAAAATAATTTAAATTTTTCAGTTTAATTTTTTTATTTTTTAAATACATTTTCCTTTTATATCTAGATTTTATTATTTTAAAAAGAAAATATATATTTTTTTTTAATTAAAGTTTTAAAATCTTATTTTGTGTGTGTTTTTTTAGTTTAATATTTTTTTGTCTTTTACTTTTTAGTTTTTATTTTGTTTTAATAAGAAACAATTTTTTTCTTAATTAAATATCCTTTCAATTTTTAGATGTTATTGTTTAAAAAAGTAAAATATATATTTCATTTAAATTCTAGAAACCTGTTTTATTATTTTTTTTTTGGTTTAATGTTTTCGGATGGATAGAAGCTCCACAGTTTACCAAAGCATACTCACACCAAAGGCGAAGTCGCTTGTCCTAAAGTGCTTTTAGCACTTTTTACGCTAATGCTGGTTGCCCAATTACCGAACCTCCAAGTTCACATCCCTAGTATCGTAAATGGTCACGATATGTCGATAGGACAGCAAGCTGTGAAATTAGGGCAGATTAACGAGAGTCTACCGGAAGGTATGAAGCGTGGCATTTCAAGCGGACCGACGTTCGCCAAATTTAACATCCATTGGTATGTGTAGAGTGGCAAAAGTGTTATATGTGTGAGCAAAGCACTGACCACACATTCGCTGGTTGATTGGCTCATCCATCATTATACGTTGACGTGAAAGAAAAGCATAAAAATAAGCATGCAGACTGGGTGCGAATGGAAAACCTGACAGAATCGCGCTAAGATGGCTGCTTAGAAAAAGTAAAATTTTTGGTGCAGTTGTTAAAAAGAAATTGGTTAGCAATATGGTAGGGGAAATAACCAGAAAGTCTAAAGGGTGATGATATGAATTGTTAGTGCAGAAAAATCATACAGCTGTATGCTTATGTATGACTATAAAATATATCAGTCGTTTCGGAAAATAGAAAAGCACACACACTTCATTCGCTTGATTATTTATACTTACTATGTGCATATGTATGTGTAAAAATAATATTTATGTATGCATATTCAGACCTTGCTTAATATGTGTACATACATATGTACATTTGTATGTACGCATATAGCATAAAGGCACTTAGTTAGATGGAAAACTGCATTCGGCAGTTTTAATTAAAACGTGCTGCCGCCCACCATTGTTAAGAAATACATATAGGTATATTATGCAAAACTTTAGGGAACCATGAAAATTGATTGCAAAAATTTGAAAAGCATACCATCGAAACAGCTAATACCAATATATGGTAAAAATTTGAAAAGGAAAAAAAAATAATAATTCAAATACAGTAAAAAAGATTTACGAAGAGTGCATGAATAGCATGGGGAAATATGAATCCGAAAAATTTGTAAAAATAGTAAAAGGAAATGGCTTTAATTTCCATTGAATATTATGTATCTACATATGTACATACATACATACATGTATGCCCCACTGCCGTAAACTATATCCAAAACTGACTAGACGTACCAACGTCCATGAATATTATCGTAACTCTTTCGCATAAAATTTGTGGGATGGCACTAACTATATTGACTTTAATTATAGTAGCCCATTGCCGTGTATTTATATACACCTGCGAATATACAAACCTCCACAAGACAAAGTCTATTGGGCTAAAACCGCATGACTTTGGTGCTTAAGCCACGTCAGGTCGTCCTTCAAATCGTTCATTTTGGCGAACGCTGTGTGGCACAAAGCACCGTACAGGTGGAGTCACAGCTCAACCCTGTCGTATTCCTTATTTCTTGCTCCTTGTACAAAGTTCAAAAATGCCCTATCTAAGCTGAAAATACATTGAAAGTATGCTGTGATAGGGCGTTTTTGAATCAGCAATTGAGATGGGGCGTTCTTCAAAGGTTTTCTTAGATGAGCGTTTTCGAACTGGCTGCCGAGATAGGTCGATCTTCCACTCAGGTACATAACTATATAAGCCTAAATATGTAGATGTACAGGGTGCGTCAGGTATTTGAGGACATTAGGACTTTTGAACTTGAATTTATACATATATCGTCGCTACCATGTGAAACTATCGAATGTGGAAATGGGTACTGTACAGGAGAGCAAAAAAGCTGTTTACAAAATGTTTTTGTCATTAGAAAAAAATATGGGAATCGACACTTTGTTCACGCCTCTCCTCCTCCTCTGCTTCTAAGAAGACTTAGACATTGACGATTTGCCAACTTACGTATCATTCCAAGAGCATGCGCAAGGTATAGTAATTGGAAAAGCATTTTTGCACATTCGATAGTTTGACATGGTAGAGACGATATGTACATCATCCTGCTATAATCCTAAAGAATCGTAAGGATCTATGTGACATTTTTTGAAAATGTAAGTTATACCCATATTTGTACAGTTAAATATAGTGTTTAGTTGGTGACAAAGAGTAATCATTCCTTCAATTAGTTAATTAATCTGCCTTCATTTAGGCAAAAATCATTTCAAATGCATTTACCCAGAAGTTACAATAAGTAATCAATTTTAACCTTAATTATCTAAAAAAAAAAATGCCAGATCTACTTAGATTTTTTTCATTCTAAACCCTTCATATGTGAGTGTCTTCAAATACCTGACGCACATTACCATTTTTTTGTGTTTGCCGTTTGTTGTTGAACCCTTGCATACATTTCTATAAATACTAATTTCCGGCCGCAAAATGTTATCATGAATAAAACATACCGTAATAAAAATAATGACTAACTGGCCTCTTTACTCAGACCTTAGATCTGCACTACAAATACATGCCGCACACATGTGGTGGCCGACTTTAGTTAAGGTAAATGCTAAAGTAATTGCCTTAAACGCTCATATCATATATTTAGTTGGGTATACGCATTGGAAATAAGCAGTATCTTTTTTAAATACATTTGCACGCGTATACATATATGTATGCATGAAGATATGTGCGTGTATAAAAAATAACCGGATACAGGTGTACATATATATGTATGTATGGTTTTCTAACCCTTTATGCGTTCAGCGTACTCTGTGGTATCTGGTGCAACATGGCGTATACGTGCTTGGAATGTAAACTTGTGGTGGTGGAATTAATTAAAACAAGAATAAACCGCAGGTAGACACGTATAACTATTTTCTATGTATGTATTTATGTATATGTAAGTAAATAAATGTGAGCTTGAATATAACATTGGAGTAACTTTTACAATTTTTCTTGTAAGAACTGACATTTTTTAATAAAAACATTCAATATTTATCAAAAATTTTGAGTGAGGTAAATATGCCAGACTGAGCAGGTCTACTCCGGAGCGATGCTGCGGGCCGTCGTTCTTAAAAACATCCCATCCTGGCCATGAGTGTGTGTGTGTGGGGGTACCGGAAAACCATCTAAACCAGAAAGGGTGTTCGTTGGTATTAATAAGACTATTTCATTCCAAGCTACCTTCAGCATCAAAGTGTCTCGTTAGGTGATCTTTGTGAATGAACTTGTGGCGTTAGAATATATGTATGTTTTGGACACCATAAAGGTGCGATTGTGCTCAAATGGTTTGAATATTGCGAGAAGTATGGCAGACGTTGAAAAGGAAGAGGCCTACAGTGAGGAGATAAACAGACAGACAAGGCTAAACCAGGCACCGACGTGTCTGTTGAATACGCCTCATCAACATACACGCTGGTGGTCGACTTTATTTTCAGAGAATACACAGAAGAAGAGTTGATGTTAGGTGACGATCAGGTAAACTCAACTATAAAGTGGGTCGGTGTAGAGGCAAAAAGAAACCACTCTGGTGGAGCTCGGAAATGGATGAAGCCCGTAAATCTAGTCGTTGGTCCTTTAAACTCGCTAAATCCTCAGGAAGTGACGTGCAGTGGAAAACCTATAAATTAAACTGAAGGGATTACAGGAAACTATAGAAAAAGCAAGAGAACCTCACGGAGGAGCTTTTGTAGTAATATGATATGGTTGTATGCTCAGAAGGGTACATTCCAGTTCCCCTTGGGCCGCCCTGGGACGCTTGCTAAGCTCTGTATGTATATCGAGAATGCTTTCAACGACATTACACCTAAAGACAATCACGTCAGAAAGACGCGTAACCTAGTTGACGGCAACGAGAGGTGCGTAATCATAGATTTATATTTGGCCAAAGACTGTGACTTCAGCATTATTACCCAAATCTCTTTAGAGAATTTACATACTGCTACACCCAAAAACATAGTTGACCGCGAAAATAAGTTTACGCGTGCTTTTTCGCCGTCAACTATGTCTGAACTTTTTTTATGCGCCTTTTTCGCGGTCAACTTTTGAGCTCGCGCCTTTCTTCGTTTCTAGTGACGAAATATTAGTATTTATGCGATATCACCTGATATATTTATGTTGACTTAGAAATTAAATGTTTTCTTAAGGAGTTTGTGATTTTCAGTTATAAAGTATACAAGAAAAAACTAGTAACTCAATGAAAATTATTGAGAAAATCTTTCATGGTTCGAACAAGGACAAAAACTTCTCTTTTGAGCATAATGTTATAGATCATGTCCTTAGCTATGGGCAACTGGTAGACTTACCACGAAAGTCTCTTGAATGCCACGCAATGCTTTTACATACATAATTACATCACTAGCATCCGCATCTCACTCAGTGAACATGCATTTTATGGTTAAACCAGACATAAGCACCCGACGCCTTATCACATTAGCACTTGTAGAATGCATTATCTTCGAGAAAGCAATAATCACTCAAAATGCGCTTTACTTGCTTCAGCTTTCACTGGCACTTCTTCACATTTATGAGTGCGCAATTTCAATTTACAGAATGGCAAACGTATGTATTATTATCACATTATAATCTGTTTTAAGCTTACACTTATACAAGCTTCCATACTCACACATGCATACATATGAATGTTATGCACACTTTGTCTATTTGATATTACTCATACGCCGTGACGCTAGCATTCAATTAGTATATGGCCATATACATAGTATACATATCTGGCAATTTGTCACTCGACAGGCAATCTTCTGGTTTTACTAGGCGGTCACTCATTGTTGCATCTTTCTGTAGCTGTAATTGGATATATCATTTTGATATCAGCTACACATAAAATGTTGATATTGAAAATTTCAATAGATCAAAAGTTTGGACTCCAAACGCATTTCGTTTATATGCAATTTAAAGAATTTCCCTTAAGGGAAGACTACTGTTTATAAACCATGCAAAAATTTAAAATCATCAACTGTCTTGTGAAAATTAATTCCTAATATCACTTTACTTCTGTAATAATCGATGTCGTACATTTATCAGCATCACGGGTTTATCGATATTGCAAACATATATAAATTGGTATCGACAACAGCTCAGTTACTGATACATTTATGAGTATTGCTTTCACAAAATATATGTAGCTATCGGTATTGTATTTGTGTTGTATCGATTTTTTTATGTGCAGTATTTTTAATCGACTAATATATTATTGGCCACATATTTACTGATATCAACAAAATTTATTTATCAGTATTGACATTGATGCAGCTATCGATATATTAAAGCACTTTACTTTCGATTTTAATTTCTCTTTATTCGACGATATTATTTTCTGGAAGTCGAATGCCCGGCTTTCAAATTTATCAGCCTGCTAAAATTTAAAATGACAAATTTTCCGAACAAAAGAGTTTGATAAATTTTAAAATTTAATGGTGAAACTGGGTATAATAATTTTGATTACGGTTAATTTATTTAAGCCGTTGAAGTATAAGTGTCGTCATGAATTTTTTCAACGATATTGCCAGTATATGCATAGATACATTTGATTGGAATATCTATTATTTTATTATTATTAATTTTCCATATCTCTATCCTTTAATTAACCGATAATTGTAGATAAATTTATATTATCATCAATTTCAAGTTGAATTCGTATTTATTTTTCGGTAATACTCTCAGTAGGTCTAACTATATCGATTATGATGTATTTATTTAAAGCAAAATGAATCTGTTTACTTGTTTTTCCTAACATATTTATCGATAACGATATACATATAAATTTGGCGATAACATGTTTTATATATGAAAAATGTAGATTAAACCCCGAACTAATTTATCGAAATAATTATTGTTACATTTATCGATAAATATCGAAAAATAATTTTTCCTTTTCGCATTTGCATTTTTCTAGAATTATTGGTAAAAAATTATCGTATCATCTTACCGAAAGAATCGACTTCTAATATTTTATAAAAAAAAATAACCGACGCTTACCGCGCTTACCGCGCTTAAAATACTAAAGTCTATAATTAAATATAGTAGTATTTAGTCAGTGCCGTCTAACATACTACACATTGCAGCGAAAACGCGAAGAAGTATACAATAATTTGACAAAAGTTCAGATTTTTGCCAAAGCAGATTTCTAAAAACTGTAGAAAATTCCAGCAGACCAATTAGTGACCTTTACTGATTTATTTAACTTTTTATCATTTTCAGGCAACCTTGAGATCTGTATTTCACCTTGCCAGCATTCCCCTATTTAGTAGGTTTTCCTTTACTTCCACTAAGCGCAGCCACACTTTACTTTGAAGTGCACTTTTCTAATGCCTACATACAGATATATTTAATTCTCGGTATTTTATTTAAACTCTTTAATGGTTATATTTTTCTACTCAACTCAGCATGTAATTGAAACTAATTGCAAAATGAATGTAAAGGATTAGCAATGTAAAATGACCAAGAAGACAGCGTACAAGCTGATTGCTGGTTGCATTGAAGAGAGTGGAGCACGGTAAGGGCAAAATGCATATCAACAGATGGATGTGAAATGTGGTTAAATAGGTCTAAGTCAAATACATAAGCAGTTTGCGAGCACACATATGTATATACATAGTTACATTTGTAGTCTCTGTTTCTCTAGCGAAAAGCTTTTAGTCAGTTATTGCTACCAAAGGGTTTTAAATTGTTTTCTTAACTAAATAGTTGTATGTATGTATGTGCAATACATACATATATTTATGTTATTTATGTGCATGTACATATGCACATTAGACTGTTGCATTATCAAAAAAGTTGCGGGTTTTCTGCCGGGATTACAAAATTTATTATATTCTAAGACGTCCTCCAAAATATTAAGAAAATACCTCCCTAAAATGAAGTTTTTATGAATAATTTCTTAAAGAACTTTTTTAAAAAGTCCCCTCAGATGACAAAGGTGATTAGGCTCAAAAAATCTGCATACAAAATTTTTAAAAATCTTTTCAACGGAATTGTAATAATGAGATTTTTGTTGCTGTTTTTTTTTACTTTTTTCAAAGATTGATTAACGAAAAACTTAAATAACTGGGCCAAAACTATTCTGAATTAGACTTGTGGGATCTCGGTAGAAAGGTATTTTCCCACTGTTTTTAGTTATGTGCAAAAAGAAGTCATTCGTGTCCCATTTTTTTTTTTCAAAATACCAACTCATATTAATTCAACTTTGAATGACGTTCTTTCATACTACCTCACTATCTCATCCTATGAATGAGTTTATTAGCAAATACCTTTCCAATGATACCTCAAAAGTCTAAACCGGGAGTGTTTGGGTTCAGTTATTTAAGTTTTTCTTATACCAATTTTTGAAAAAAGTTAAAAACAGCATCAAAAATCTCCTTATTACGATTCCGTATAAATTGTTTTAAATTTTTAAAAAATGCTTTTATGCAAATTTTTTAAGTTTTAACCGTTTTGTCATTTAAGGTGATTTTTTCCAAAAAAACATCTTTAAGAAATTATTTTTATTCATAAAAAACGTAAATCTTAATATTTTTCCGAAATATATTGGTGGACGTCTTCAAATATAATAGATTTTATAATTCTAATGTAAAACAGTACCGATTTTTTTTTTTTGTATGGGAAGTGATGCAGTCTAATGCACATACGTATGTATGTTTGCCTGAGTGAAAGTACATATGCTAACCTGCATGTAGACTACATAAAGCACTCTTGTCCACTAATTGTGACACTTTGCTGCTAATGCTTGTCCATTTCTAATTAGTGCCAATTAAAGTAATCATTGTAATACCACCGTTAGCATGTAAAATGCTTACAACTGCATGCGTTTGCTTACAAATCAATTGCATTTAGAACGCTTACCCATCGATGTGCGAATTAGCTGTCACCTGCGGTCGTTGGCTCAATTAATTGTTCGCGTTAGAGATTACTGCGAATTGTATGTACATATATGTATATGTAGGTACACACATATGTTAGGTTAGCGGATGAGTATAAGCGAAAGCGCAGTTATTTGTTTAGGGAAGTTGGTATGACTAACTAAGCTGGTAAATGTTAATATTCGTACTGTCGGTTTCACCAGTAACTTAAGTGAAAAAAATGATTCTCTAACTTTTAGTAGGTTTCATATTGCATGATACAAAATTCAAGAAAAGCGGATAGTGTTAACGCAATAAATTCGTCGGTCTTTGGCACATATAACAATGGTTAAAAATTGACAACTTTATACAATTTTCCTAAAGTATTGATTTAAATTCCAATTAATTTTGATGCAATTATTGCATAAATCATACTAATTTCTTCTTTACAGTTCTAGTTTTAGAGATATTGTAATTTTTAACATATATTAAAATTTTTATGCATATTTCAACCACTTTAGTGTGCATATTTCCAATGAAGACACATTTTATCTCTACGACAATGGTCAGGTGGGAAAAGATCCAGTCCGAAATTCAGGACACCACAATCTGGCGAGAAGCACGTATTAATCATAACGATTTTTACTTTTGTGTGGTGAACATTGCCGATATAAATTCGTCAAACCGGAACAAAGGATCATATCCGACGCTGCCTTTTGCTCAATAGCCTCTTGCGCACTCTGATGCTGACCGTGCTGTTACCGTCAACGTTATTTTGGTAACTTTATAGACAACAATTAAATAGCATTCAGAATGAATTAAACCAGAAAACTATATAAAGAGTTAAGAGAAATTTTCCCATCCTGTATGAAATAATACATGAATGAGCTCGAAAAGAGAACATAGAAATCATTAGTTTAGGTAAACCAAAATTTTCTTGGCAATCATGTTAAAGTCTGAAGACTATTTACAGTTTGTGCAGGACCTGTTTTTAAATTTAAGAGATCTCGGGTGTAACATGAGCATTAAAGTCTTTATTTAAATTCTCATTGAGACAATTTTCCTCAAATTCGTAGAGAATTAAAAAAATACCAATATAATGGCAGATTCATACTGGTGTCTCTATGGGGTCCATAAACAGGCTCTTTGTTCAAGAAAGTAAGAAATAATAAGAGAAAATTTTTTACTGACTGAAATTAATTCTACTAGTGTTCGCCCAGCGGTTGAAATTCAACCGATAAAATTAAGGATAGTTTATGTAAGTTGAATGAGCTAAAATAACATTAGTTGGAATGGGTTAAGTGGAGGGGAGTTTAGCTTAGTACTTGGCATAACATAACATAACCATAACATGAGAATAAATAACATAACATATGAAGCATAACACACCACAATATAACATCGCACACTCTTCAGTTGTATTTCTTTTTTTATCCCTTTTTTCACCTCTATCTAAATCTTATTTATTTTGGTTCATTTTATGCCAAATGATGTTGCCTTTGATGCCACATCAAGTGATATCATGTCATGTGGTGAAATTGGGTGTGGTGAGCTGCGGTGTGGTGGAATTGGGTGTAGGAGTTACGGTGTGGTGAATTTAGGTGTGGTGGATTCAGGTGTGGTGAGTTAAGTTATGGTGAGAAAGTTGAGGTGTGGTGAATTTTGGTGTGGTGAGTTGAGGTGAGTTAAGGTGTGGTGAGAAAGTTGAGGTGTGGTGAATTAAGGGTGGTGGATTGAGGTGTGGTGGATTTAGGTGCGGGGGTTAAGGTGTGGCGAGTTGAGGTGTGGTGAATTTAGGTGTGGGGAGTTAAAGTGTGGTGAATTAATGTGTGGTGAGCTCAGGTGGAGTAAGTTTTTAAGTTAAGATGAGTTAAAGCTAAGGGGTTATGATCTTTATCTTCATCTTCATCTTCATCTTCATCTTCATCTTCATCTTCATCTTCATTTTCATCTTCATCTTCATCTTCAT
>NW_023458559.1:38808183-38822402 GCF_013731165.1 Rhagoletis pomonella | reverse complement strand
TTATCTTTATCTTTATCTTTATCTTTATCTTTATCTTTATCTTTATCTTGATCTTCATCTTCATCTTCATCTTCATCTTCATCTTCATCTTGATCTTGATCTTCATCTTCATCATCTTCATCTTCATCTTCATCTTCATCTTTATCTTCATATCCACCTTCGTTTGTATTTAGGTTTCTTTACTTTTATTCTAATCTTTGCCTTTATCCCTTTCATCTTCTACATATTCAACTTTACCTTCTTCCTTGCATGAATCTTAATCTTCGTTAATATGATTTCTAAACTGCTGCTTAGCAGATTATTGCCACATAAAGTGATATCATGTCATGTGGGGAAATTGGGTGTGGTGACTTGCGATGTGGTGGAATTGGGTGTGGGAGTTACGGCGCTGTGAATTCCGGTGTGGTGGGCTTAAGAGGTGCGGTGAGTTTAGGTGTGGTGAATTTAGCTGTGGTGAATTTAGGTGTGGGGAGTTAAGATGTGGTGAGTTGAGGTGTGGTGAGTTAAGGTGTGGTGAGAAAGTTGAGGTGTGGTGAATTACGGTGTGGTGGATTTAGGTGTGGGGGGTTAACGTGTGGTGAGTTGAGGTGTGGTGAATTAAGGTGTGGTGAATTTAGGTGTGGTGAGTTGAGGTGTGGTGAGTTAAGGTGTGGTGAGAGAGTTGAAGTGTGGTGAATTACGGTGTGGGGGTTAAGTTGTGGTATGTTTCATCTTCATCTTCATCTTCATCTTCATCTTCATCTTCATCTTCATCTTCATCTTCATCTTCATCTTCGTCGTCTTGGTCTTCATCTTTATCTTTTCCTTTATCCTGATCTAAATATGTCCATTCTTTTCTTCATTTACATATTCACCCCCACCATTATTATTAGGTTAGGTATTTAAATTTTCCTTCCTCTTTGTCTTTATATCTAGGTTTCTTTACTTTTATTTTAATTTCTGTATTTATCACTTTCTTCTTCCCCATACTCAACTTTACCTTCTTCCTTGTTTGAGTCTAATCTATTCATGTACATACATACATACATCTTATTCCTAAACTGCTGCTTAGCACGTTTCTTTAATTCGCTATCAATATTAAAGCATACATTTAGGGGGCATTTCCGCCCCAACCATGTACATGTTTGGCATTGGTATTGGTGTGACTTTTGAATTGATTTTTTCGCTCTATTTTAAACTGATTTGAAATTTTAAAAATTGCCTGCACATCAGCATCAAAATACCTTTCTAATGATATATAATTGTTTATACCTTAGAAGTATAGTTTAGCCGTAAAAGGGGTGTAAAGGAAACATGATTGCCTATTTATATAATTGATGATATATATATATATGATGATAAAATAAAATATCTAAATTTTTGAAGTTGCCTTGCCGCCGCTGCGCTTTCATTGTGCTTGCGTAAATTACTTTTTAACAGTCTGTTTTTTTTTCGAAGTTTCGCAGGAAAACGACAGCCAAGCATTTGATTTTTTCTGAATTGCCTTTGCTATGCTTTCGATATCATACATGCCGAAGCACAGCAAAAGCCAACTAAATTAAAAAATTAGAGGTCATGCCGAGATCATCTCAAGATCAAATTCAGACGAATTGTGTTGAATTTTCCGGTTTATTGAATGAATTTTTTCCTACTTGACCTTCAAATGACCTCGAACCTGACGTGATGGAGGCTAACAGACCTGGGATTCGCATTCAGCGCATCGAATAACAAAAATCTGGAAAATCGTACCAGTGTTGCCCAGTACCAAGTTTCATTTATTAGAAACAAAAATGATAAAATAATAATCTCTAGCTAAAAATTTGATAAGGACATTTTAGGAATGACTGATGATTTTATTTTTCAGTAAAAGATAAATCACTAGCAAGTGACTACTTAGTGGCTGAGACTGTTGATTTTTCATAGAAATGGTTATGCATTTTAGTTTACAGGAAAGTTAGTTGAGGGTTGGGGGATATTGAAGCATATTTTGCTATACAGTGTCACTTTGTGCGGTCTTACCTTTACAGTTGGCATCTTTAGCACGCTTTCCTGCATGTTATGCAGACATTGAACACAGGGCCATCTAACAGCGTGTATATGCACATCAAATGATTTACACTTCAACCATAGAGGTAGCTGTCTAGGCGACTTTTGCATGTTCTATATTCAACGTTCTATGCTGTACTATCCTTGACATGTTTAGCTTGTTCACAAGTTGTCGTATGTGTCGTATCGTCGTATATCGGTGAAGTCTTTAACGGATAAATAGTTGTTAAGAGGACTTGGAACAACAGCATACTAAATATTTTTTAACGGTGTAAAATTTCAGAACATGACTTTTATGGTAGCTTGCGAAACCCTTAAATATAGTTTTAGCCGTTTAAAGAACTTTTACTAGATAAGTGAGTTGATATAAACGTGGTAAATAATTTGAGCATCTTGAATCTATAAGCTAAGAGTGATTTAGCATTAGGTCAAAAGCCATTGGAAAATTACTTATTGGAAATACATTTACACCTTTCCGAAAGTTACAATTCAAATTCAGAAACTTTTCTTTTCAAATTCAGAAATTTCCAATGTAAGTTCGGAAAATTTCATATTTAATGTACGATTTTGAGGTTTTCAGTTGTATTTTATTCAGTTTGCAAAGCGAAACTTTTAAACTGCGATATTTCGAGCACTTGGCTGTAGTATTCAAGTTGCAAAATTGCATATGTATGTAGGATGCCCGCAACTCAATTCACTTTGTTAAAATAAAAGAAAACTCCCTAGTCTCTTTGTTCTTTCACACTTTTGCACAATGTACATTGAATTATAATTTCTCGTGCTGAGTCATCCAGCTTGAGCTCAAAGCAATATGCATGGGCTTGGATGCATATAATACGAGTACACACTTACATATATAATGAAAGCGTAATGAATTTAATTATACACTTTTCCTCAACACCTGTCATACAGGACCGAGCAAAAGTATACGTACACACACGCTTATTGTATTTACGTAGGCATGCATTCCCAGTCGGCAAAAATGCGGCCTACTCTTTGGAAGCTGTATTAGAAAATCTTCAAATAGAGCTGCCACATTTTCTAGGTGTGTTTCTATAGCAACGAATCTATACATATAATAAAATTGTAACAGGCCGATGTCTGCCCATTATAGAATTTAGTATGACTGGTCTTAACTAAAGCAATGGAAGCCAAATCAACAATTTTAAGAATTTTTTTCATCTGTCTGTCTGCACGTACGCGCATTACAAAAAAAACGAATGCATGCAATCGAATGTAGTTTTCAACGATGCGTTGCTAAAGGCCTAACTTGAAATATAGGAAAAAAAATCATTTGAGGGCTGTCACCTGTTTGGAAACTGTAGTTTAGGTAAATTGATAAGATAAAATAAAAATTTTATTGTAACTCTCAAAAGAAAGAGATTAAAGAAGGCTTACAGCGAAAGGTTGCTACCTGTTTGAAAATTATAGTTTGATTTAATTGATAAGATAAATTAAATATTGCAATATGTTTATCAAATTAAAGAGGTTTGGGGAAGTTGACTGCCAAAAATATTTTTGAATAGGGTTTCCAATTGTTTGAAGAATATTATGCAATTATTAAATTGATAAATGAAATATTACAACACTGGTATCAAAGTTAAGAAATTTACTTAAGTTTACAGCCGAAAATATTTTTGTAGCGGTTTGCCAACTAATTGAAATATTTCATTCAGTTAAAGTGATAAGATAAGGTAAATGCTGAATTAATACACCTTTGAAGAAAGTCCACCCTTGTTCATAAAAAATAAATTATGTTTCATAAATCGAATATTTGTTTGAAAACATCTTTTCATAAAGCTCTTCCCATCTATTTTATTTTGTTTATGAATGAAGCCATAAGAGTTGTAAAAAAAATACTTTTAAGTCGTATTGGAGATAGCTTAAAATAAATATTTTCCCATAATCATACCATACGAAAGCAGACCAAAAGGTATTTCCAAATCAACGGAAGTAAATAATGAAAGAACATCGCAGTAGACTTGTGGATGCGTGCCGGATGCAAAGGTAAATTTCCCACTTCTTAGAAAAGCTGAATCAGTAGGCCTTGAAACTCTGGCCATTCTATACAAAATAAGAAGAAAGGCCCTTTGCTTCAAAGGCTCCATAATATGCGCTCCCAGAAAACCCATTTGTTTTAAATTTTGCCGACTGGGTTGTCTATTTAGTCATGCACCTTCAAAGAATGAATTAGTGTACAGATATGTAAGAATGTGCTATATATGTAAATGCATGCATTGCCTCAAAAGCTAACTATGCTAAGCATTTTTAATTTTTCGCGTTGCTTAGCAAGTAAGCTCTGCATATGCCAACGGAAGACTACTTGCTGCACATACAAAGAAAAAACAAGTGTGCAAATACGAGTACTATAGTAATTGTTGTTGTTATTTGCAGCAATTCTGCATTGCGAAAGTTTTCACGCCATTGCAAGTAAATATGTATGTTTGTGTGTGTATTTTCAGGCATAAGTACCTCACTTATTTGTTTGCCAACTTATACATATACAGCCGACATATGTAGGCGCCTTCCGTGAGCACCTTCAAAGCACAAACTTGCTTATGGAAGCTGTTAACGCCGCGCCCGGCTGTTACTGCTGTTGCCTTGGGTGTTGTAACGCCTTTCATTTATTTATGTTCGCGTCCATTCTTTTACGACACACAAATATTGTAAGTTAGCTGATGGGGTTGCATAGTAAATAAAAGTCTCCATGTGTTCTAAAATTATATGATTTGACGCCCAATGGCCTGCAGCTGTTGGTAGTTCCCATTTTAACGCGTCGAACTCGCACGTTTTGCCACTTTGACTGAAGTTTCTTTTTTTTTTGTTGTAGATATCTACTTTTTTATTTTTTTAGGTTGGTAGTTTTTTTTGTATTTAGTATTTTGCCGTAGTTTTTCGCTTTTCTAATTCTGCAAATCACAAATGAAGGCGGTTGCAACGTCACTCATACGCCGTGATGCACCGAAGAATGATTGCTGAAGAGCTGCGCAGTGGTTTATGTTGAGCGCGCGTAATTGTAGGAGACGATTTGGTCTTGATAACAAACGTTTTAAAAATCTCAGCAGTTTTCCAAAAGTAATATGTATGTATGTACATTAGAGCGTGCCACCTTACAAGCACAAAAAAAAAATTGGCGTACACGCCGAATTCTAAAGTATTTGTGCACGGCAATTTGAAAAATAAAAACATTTTTTTTGGCCGAGCTTAAGCTCTGGTTTCCTAGAAAAGCGGTGCCGTAATATTACGACCGTATCATACCGAACGCTATTCTTAACGCCAATAGCGGTACCGCGTATGTTACAGTGATTAGAAATGAAATCTGGTTGGTGAGTACCACAACGTTGTTTTGAGGGCAATGAACTTTGGAACAAAAAAAAAAAACAAGCCGACGAAATGTATGACGAAAAAGAAAAAAATGTAAAAAACACGCTCGGCATAAAAACTAATTCGAAATTTTCTTCGATTCGAAATACTTTCTTAGCAAACGTTTAATGATTTTTCGCGAAATTTACGTTAGTGAATTTATGGTGCTACGTTAGCGTGGTAAAACCGAGATATTTTAGGTCAGTACTTGAACGGTGTATTTTAGCTCAATGAAATTTGGAAGAAAAAAATGCTTTGAGATCCGACTGTAATTACCGAAGATATGCGGAAAAATGTAAAGAGACAAACTCTACGTTACAAAAATTTCAAAATTGTCGTTCATAAATACTTTACCCTCAGGTGTGCTCAGTGAACTTTTTTTTTCTGATACGGTTAAATGGAAGTAAGTACATACATACATACCTATATTTTTGTCGAGCAGAGAATTATATTAATTATATCATTGTTTGCTTTAAACTAAGCTCCTTTTCATCTCAACTCATTGCTGGCAGAAGTTTTATTTTTTAAACAAATTTACAACCCTATATTTTCTATAGCCTACGGTTAATTTCTTTGTAGTTCTGCATAGCTAGTTTTAAAATTTCTTTTCTTTTCTTCCTATTTTTGTTCGTATAAAGCACGTCCTTGCTTTGCTTTAGCTACGCACTTATTTTAACTCAAGAGTGACCCATACATATGCAAAGCGCTATTGCTGCTGTTGTTGTAGCACAATTATAAATAAAAAGTCGCGAAGCACGCACTCTTTAGTGCAAGTTGCTATATGAATATAGCGGGTGAAGACGGTTGTGTTAGATTATCATTTTGAAGCAAAGAGAGGAACCACCTGGGTACAAACAGAAAACATTCTTCCTTACGGAAACTATATGTAAGTAAATGTAAGCTAAAGAAAAATATCAAGGAAAGTAAGCCGGAAATGTGAACTTAATATTTCGAACAGAAGTCTTTTATAAAAGAGCTGGTAAAAAAAAATCTGATGGTAGGTAAAATCTATTTTATGAAAAGAAGACTTTTAAATCGTACAGCTTAGAAAATAAGTACTTATTTTATGGAGTTTTTGTAAAGTTATCTTAAAAGATGGAGGTTCTACGGCCATAAAAAGTCTTGCCTTTTTAACCGACTTCACAAAAAGGAGGAGGTTATCAATTCGTCGCGATATTTATTTTTTTTTATGTATGTTACCGCATAACTTTGGACTACGATAACCGATTTCTATAATTCTTTTTTCAAAGGAAAGGTGTTACCTCACAGATGGTCCTAAACTAATTTGGTTTAAAGCCGATCACTGGATCATGAAGAATTTAACGATAACTTTAAATTTGTATGTTAGAATTGAAGTCGGTTTTGTTTTTCCTTCAATATTACTTGTTATATTTGACTTTCATGCCTGTTTATTTTTTTTAGAGAAATATTAAAATCGAAAAAGAAACGAAAAAAAGCTTTTTTAGAGTTCGCCCCTTCTTAAATTTAAGTTAAGATTTTGAACTCAAAGCGACGTGATAGGATACTTGCGGTACCTTTTTAAAGAAAAAATTAACCATTGCGCAATACCATTATACCTTAGTGCCCGTATGCATAAGACTCCCCAGAAAATAATCGCACGACCTTAAACAGAGCTTAGGCATATTCCTACCAGCTGTAATGGCACTTTTTTCTTAATGGAAGCTACGTCTACAGGGAAATTGCTAAATAATTTTGGAAGCATAATCGTTTAGTTGGTGGAGAGCTCCCTTAAAAAGATACCTCCCTTCCGCTTGCTTTCAACATATCCATATCAGGGATGTGAGTATAGAAAGAACTAACTACTTGGAGTTAGTATATCCATGCAGAGATCTGAATTATTACTAGACTGCGGAAGTTAATGAAGAAAACGAAGCCTAAAAATAAGGACCGCTTAACTATAGGCAAAATAAATAAATTTGTATACATTTTATTTACAGTTATGGGGTACATATTTTTACGCTTCCTTTTTTTGCGCATGTTGCCCATCTGAGAGTCGATCACGAGGAAATATGTTTCTAATACGCAGATAAATCAGCTTATCAAGGGCTTTAAGCAGGAATGAAAACTTTCCAGGATTTTCTCGGGTTATTTGGACTCTTTCGGTATTCAATATTCAACAATTTTTTTTTAGGTTTGGAAGTTTCCCGGAAATTTTTTTCGGGCTTTTTAGGATTACTCATGTTTTATGTTTTTGGAAGCTTTTGTGACATTTTCGATACCTTTTGGAACTTTTTCAGGAATAACCTGAATTTTTCGGGATTTCTCGTGTTTCATTTTTCGGGGACTTGGTGACTTTTTTGAGACTTTCGCGACTTTTTCAGGACCTTTTAAAATTTTTTAGGTACTTTTTGTTTATATCTGTTTCGAAATCCGGAGTTTTCAGTATCAAAAAAAAAAACATTTTAAAATATGTTCGGCGAATGTACCCAGTAGAACTTGGGAGCATCGTACGATTGCTCGGTGAGTACTCCCTTGGGAGTATACGAATACTCCCCATTGCTCCCTATGCTTCTGTGTATAAGCATGTAATTTTGTATACTCCCTTTAACATTGGATGCCCTAAACGAGCAATCGGTTCAGAGAATCATCATCCCACAAACCTCCTAATGGAGCAATATGGGAGTACTCCCTTAGTTACCTCCCAGAAACCTCCCAAAAAGACAACAAGGGAGTGCATATAGAAAACATCCCACATTCCTCCGTAACGAGTAGTAAGGGAGTGCTCCCATAAGAGCCATCCCGGAAGCCTCCTGTATGAGTAATAAAAGAGCATCTCTATACTCCCGAATTCCTCCTCATGGAGCATTGGAAGACTACTCCCATATTGCTCCATAACGAGCATTTTACATAAGCTAAAAAGATTTTGCTTTTTACGCAATTCATTTATTTAATTTTTTAATCATTTACATATATTCATACTTATGCACATAAATACAGGATTTAAGCTGATTATTACAAAAACAGAAAAAAAACATAACTAATACTTATTACATTATTAACTAAAATTAGAAAACGGATATCGAACAGTAATGACAAACTCAAACATTATACATACATACACATGTATATACTTTTATATAATCCACAAGATAAGTGTGGCGAGGATGATTTCCTGGAAAAGTTATTTAACTTGTATTCACCTGGGAGTAAATTTTCTGGGCGGGGCAAGATTGCAACGCTAGAACTTAGACGCCTTAATTGCTGGCCCCGTAATTTGAAATATATTTTGAGCTAAATAATACAATCATTTATAAGTTTAAACAAATGCTATCATACATACCAGCGGCTCTAAAGATTGGCTCTCCAATTTATTTGATCGTTTCCTGATTTTGATTTTTCAGTAAGAAGCAAACACACACAAGAGAAAACACAAAATTATGTTCAAGAAGGTGCGTATAGCTGTCCTATCAATCAAAAAGAATACTCCTGGATTGCTCGCTTAGGAGACATCGATTTTTGCTCCTAAGCGAGTAATAACGGAGTACAGAAGCAACAAATCTCGCTTATACCTCCGAAATCATGTATCCGGGAGGATACTTTTGTTGCTCACGTGGGAGATATCCCATTATACTCCTAAGTGAGTAATACAGGAGTGCAAAACCGACTAATCTCGTTTATTGCCCCCAAATCATGCCTCAAGCTTAGGAGATGTCCCTATTGACTCCTAAACGAGTAATAAGGGAGTAAAAAGTCCACAATTCTCTCTTATTGATCCGAAATCAGGTCAAGGAGAGTACTATTTTATTCCTCAATTAGGGAGATCTCCATTCAATTTCTAATGGGCAATCACAATGTTTTTTTATATATGTATGTATGTACATCACTCGCACTTCTTTAAAGAATTACTGATATAAGAGAACTTGCTAGAATTAATAAATTCTAACAGCTTAAATTTACGAGTATTAAAATGGTCAGAAAATTCTTTGCGTTTCCAAAAAAAAAGGGAAAAAACAATCATTCTTTGCTGTTAAGTGATGAAACACTGCAAAAGTGATTCATTCAAGTTACCAAAAAGTAGTGAAATGCTAAAATAGTTGAATAAACTAAAAGTGTGCGCAATCGGTGCACTGCTATAAGGAAACGCATTTGTAGTCGTGCGCTCCCAATCCAAACGCCAAATATAAACAATTGCAACGCTTCCAATTCCCACGCTAAGTCAATACAACTGAAAGTCGGAAAAAAAGTCCACTTTTCTAGCTGAAAGATTGTCTTCACTATAACGTTAAAGAAAGAAACAGCGAAAAAACAACGATCAATTGATGCTTCTCTACTTTTGCACGTCAACAACAGTTTCCGTCTGTTGCTCTTTAGTCAATTTTGCGCTTTGCCCTTTTTTATGCGCCAATGTTCAACACATTTTCGCGGTGCAAACAAAATTCGGTAGCAACTCGATTGGTTTGTTTTTTTTTCTTCTGTCAGTATTTGATTTGTTGTTGTGTTTGATTTACAATAACTGCACTGCAACATTTGCACGACAACCATTTGTCACTCATACGCCGTGGAGAATACACTGATTTATGTTGCTGCTCTGTGGTGTTTCAAGGAGACGAAAGTTGAAGATGAATTGGTTTGATTAAGATTAGATAACTTATATACATACGTGTTAACCAATTTTGGCGTATAGAGAGCAATCAATTTTCGCGAATGATCAATACTTATGTAATGTTCAGCTATTTTAATAGAAAACCAAATAGGGAGGCTGGTAATAAAAAGAAGGCTGATATAAACAAGATATATTTTGACACATTAGCATTGATAGCAAAGCATAGTCTAACTTACTAAAATTTACTTGAAATGTGCAAAGAATTTTCGAATTCTTATTTGGCGCTGTAATTAACTAAGAGTTGTTAGCTGAGTTAAATAAAGCATGCCCCTCGTTTCTTTTCTATGCCAACTGCCCAAGTCCTTTTGCTATTCTGTTTTCAAAAAAGATTTAACCCCAATATGCAAAGCTCATTTCCCAAGTGAACGAGCTATTTTCCCTCCCCAAGTGATTCCCTAATGATATATTAATGATCATCAAAACTTTCCACCAATCGCTTTTGAATAGAAAATTATGAAGGGATTAGAAAATAAATCCGATGCATTTGTAAATATTTATGCTCTCGTAAAAATGCTAAGCCTAAATTCGCAAGCGGCAAAAAACCAACAATAGAGCAGACTGCATTGTTGCTGGCATTAAACGCGAGCTGAAGGGATATATAGTCATAGTTTGCACAACAAAGGCAAGGGGCATGGGAAAAGTTCGAATAAAACTTGCTGCGTTGCGGCAAATCCAAAAGTGGAAATTGAGTAGCAAATTAAGGCCGTAAAATTATTAGCAAAAATCGATGACAGGTGCAGGCAAATACTAAATGCAAATAGGCAGAATATGAAAGTGGAGTGGTGGGAAAAAATCAGCATAACAAAAAGTTGAGATGGAAGTGAAAAAGCAAACAAAAAATAATGGAATTAATAATGGCGCAGGAAAGAAAAGGCAGTTACAATGGAAATTTACTGCAAAAATTTAAGCAATATTCCCCAAACGAGCAGCGGTAGTGAAAAGCGATGGCATAGGCAGCCAAGAGTTTCAAAGAAAATGTGACTGCGTAAAATTGTGTGCAGCAACGCAACCAAAAACCGCAAGTTTCAGCGAAATTGTATTGCCAATACGACAACGATCGACTTACTAACGCACAGCCGATAAGATATGTATCGAAACGATTGGGAAAAGGAATAACTAAACTGCCATAGCAGCACCGCAATTGTCTACAAAGCAAAGCTGCAATGTAAAGCAGCAAAATTATTGCGAACTAATCAGCAATAAAACGAAGAAACTATGGCATAGCTAAAGGAAAATCGGCACGCAATGCTTGCCGTACGAGAGTTGGTGTTGATATTTGCCGGGAGTGGCTTACTTTCATTGAATTTTCCAAATGCTCAAAATAGCAAAACCCATTTTTATTCGTGCATTTTTAGGCGAAATCGATTCATGAGTTCAAATCAAGTCAAATGCCTATTCGTTTGCCTTTTCTCTGTTGTGCCGTTGTGCGCTGTTATTCAAGCAGCCAAATAGAATTACAAATTTTGCTGTTTATTGCTTAGTCATTGTGTATCTCAAAATGTAGATGGCGCCTGACAAATTTGTAACTTGAGCATGTAAAATACTTTTGAAAGTTGAAACCGTACTTAAATGATTGGTTATATGGACAGCAAATGCTTGTTCGACGGACAGGAAATGGCCGCTATTTCCGCTGCAGTATTTAATGTAAGCCGTCATCGATTCGTCGCTTTTATTCTCGTTTCCACTAATTTTCGAGTCCAATAAAGCACTTCAGCCAATTTTCTTCTATACCAACCGACGACTATTGGAAATGCCAAATAAATTCAAGTCATTCTCCAGGCAGTCTTTCCATCGTTGAGGTGCCTTCCCCCTCCCCTTTTTACCAGCATCGCGATCCGCGTTGTTTCTTTCAGAGAATGACTATAATCGACGTCGTATGGGGCTTTTGAGTAACGTTTACATCAAATTTCATTAGTAAGAATACTCTTTTAACATTTAGAATAACCTGATCTGAAAAGTAGGGTAAACACATTTTATTTTGTCCATGGTGGGTTCTCACGGTCTTACGGATTGAAGTTGTTCTGTCGCATAAATCTGGCTGATTGTGACTGATGGCCTATGGTTTCTTGATATTAAAAGTATCTTTCTAATGCGGATTTTTGGCACAGATTCGGTTTAAAAAAAGCTCCACGTTTACCTGACACCCGATAATAGAAAATACGTGTTCTTAAGTTCTAATAAAATGCCGTATGCCTTGTAAGGACTCTTAAACATACCACTAGTCCGCCAAATATTAAAGCAGCAGGGTAAGCGAGTATAATGCTGCTGGTGTTCCTTGAAATGTTGAATGTCTCCCTCTCATTCCAACTACCTAACTTTGCCAGCATCTTTCAAACGGATGCGCTAGAGATTGAAAGGGGCAGTAGGATACTGAAAAAGAACTGTGAAGGGGTGCAAAAAGCATATTTTTCCTAAGATGGTCAACCAGATATTATGGCATGGGTATCACTAGTAACAAATTCTAAGTTCTGCGGTTGAGCTAATAGATATCTCACTCGACCAGCCATAAAACCATTTACTGTAACGAAAGACCTGACGAATTGGCATTGGCCGGGGCACATTGAAAGCAGAGATCTTAGCTACGTATCCACTCAGTGCATTTGAAGACAAAAGCAGATTAGTCTTACTTCTATAGTCTATCTATGAGACCTTGGTTAGAGCCTTTATATAAAATGTAATGGAGATTTCTAAATGTTTGAAGTTCATGGAGCAAGAGGTAAGGTTTCGCATTATAAATATTAATAGAACCAAAAAGGACAACGTCAGAAAGGTAATTATATTTGGTACACCGAAGGCTCCAAGACTAACCATGCCATTGGAGTTAGAGTCTTCTGCATACAATCCAAAAGTCTCCGTTTCATTTGTATGGGGCAAGTTAACGATGTCTTTCAGGCCGAGGTGCCATTCAACTATGCCTGGGAATCTAGAAATCTCAACTCCAGCAGAGCATATTATGCGCCACTGTGAAGCTTACACTTTGTTTCCCATTTAGGATTACCGTAACTATAAACAAATTACGTATATGACATTCAGCCAAGCGATCCACAGTGTTTCGACTATATAGAGGTAGGTAGAAAAAAGTCATGATGACAGTTGATAAAAAAAACCGGTTGAACTTAGAGAGGGAAAAGTAGAAGTCATAAATGCCAAATTTTAGATTTATTTACAAACATTTCCAAAAAAAAAATACGGGGATGGGCGCGATACCGGCTAATCAGTTTAGTTGGCTTTGGCGATTAACCCATTAATGAAAGTGTTTCTTTTTCAACTGTAATCAATTATTCAGATGTCGCGGCATATTCAGGTGAAGTTATTTATCATTTATTTGGTACTTTCCTATTTTCTTACCAAAAAATTTACTTTGAAATGTAGATGCTACAGAATATTAGTAAAAAAAAAAAATGTCAGTACCGTTCCGTAACAGATGCTACAGAATATTAGTAAAAAAAAAATGTGAGTACCGTTCCGTCAGGTCTTGAAATTAGATGAATGTTTTAGAAAATTTTATGTTGTTTTCGAATATATAATTTGATCTTTGCGCGCGATTTTGCAAATATATGTAATTTTTGATTTTCAGCTTATTTTTGCATAATTTCGCGAAAAGAATCTTTCAAGCAATGAAAAAACCTACAAAATATTGGGAAAAAATACAAATTAATCAAAATTTCATCACATTTAATGACTGGGTCCACATTTTTTGTGAGTTTTGGACGTTATAGTGATCCAATCTGCCCCATATTTCATATTTAGGTTTTTCTAATAAAATAAAGACCAAAAACTAAATTTCTTTGAAATCGGATGAAATTCAATGTTTCCGCCCACAAGAGTAGAGGACGTGGCATTTATTTCATCGTTACAAAATTTCATAATTCTCTATTTCTAAGTAAAACTAGAGCGCATGTCAAGTTTCAGCGAAATCGGTGCAGGTGTACTATTATTTCCACCTGCCTCCATATGGTCCAAACACTGCGCGACCTCACGCGGATTTTCTTAACAGTACGTGTATCAAAGAACCCCTATATAGCGAATCAGAGGGTTGTTACATAGATCGTTTTCGGTCGCGGTAATTAGGTGAGCTTCTTCTTCTTCTTCTTCTTTTTTGGCGCTGTAACCGCCTAAGCGATTTTGGCCGAGTTCAGCAAAGCACGCCAGTCGTTTCTCCTCTGTGCCAACTGACGCCAATTGGAAACGCCAAGTGAAGCCAAGT
>NW_023458559.1:38767693-38788183 GCF_013731165.1 Rhagoletis pomonella | reverse complement strand
TATTTAGCTATTTGTCTCTATTTACATACAATATTTTGACAAAAAAAAAAATAAATAAAAATGTCACACATAGTAACAAGGCTGGTACGAATTCCGCATATTTGGCTTCCCTTCGTTGAATGAAATTGACTGCATCGTCGCTGCTACACAAGGCGTACACCGTTTCGGTTGTTGTGGCGTTGTAAAAAAAAAGTATTTTATATGTCAAAAAAATATATATATCTATTTACACGTGTTATTTCTTACATGCTTAGAATTCCCTTCCTGTTTAGCGGCTGCGGCTGTCATTGTCATAAACTCAGCTAGCTAATTCAGCTAAAAGTATAGCTAAAATTCATATGTAGTAGGTACATACATATATTTTATATGAAGTGTTTATTTAAAACTATCGAGCATTAGCCAATGCAAAAATAGCATTAAAAAGCAAAACGGGTTGCAAAGTAAAAAGTCATAGTTTATGCAGAAACGACTGGAGAGCAGAACCCTAAGACATTTTGTATATCTTAATAATGAAAATTTCCCTAAAACTCGCCCAACTAACCGTCCTTGGGTTTTGAGCTGATTTGAAGTTTGAAGTCTCTTGCTGATCTGGAAGGTGGTTAACCATTTATTGCAAGATTTGACCCAAAGGAACATACATACAAAGTAAGCTAAAAAATATTAGCTTGTAAATTAAGGCTGCATTTCGGCAGATTTCAACAAAGTTGCATGAAAAATTCAAACCTTTTTAACAGAATATTGAGAAAAAATGGTGGTGCGCAGTTTTGCAACCCACTAATTATTAAAGCGCAAGTAAGCAAGGACTTGGCGTTGGCAGTTTTTTTTTTTGTTGACGGTGTTAGGCATTTTTCCCGTACAAAGTATGATCTAGAATTTATTTACACACACTTCAAACTTGCTTTTTATAAAATTGAATGGGGTACTTAAAATTTTTTCTAAGGAACCTAATTTAAAAGCTCGAACTTTTGCATAAACTTTGTCGTTTTTTGGGAATCTAAAGGGGGAGTGAATTGAATCTGCGACATATCCTTCGCGAACGGAAACCTCGCTAACTGCCCATCAAGGCTTAGTGGTCTCTGTCAACAGGCGCGTGGCGGTATACCCTTGCTGAAGGCTGAGTTCCCGTAGTTGGAGTGAACTCAGGCTGAACAAGACGCACTCTGATGAACGCTCAGCATGACACGAACTTTCTGACGTGTAGAAATTAATGTACGGGACCCCAATATTCGCGAAAACGCACCGACAAAATCTAGAAGCGTCTGTCCCATATTGGCCGGTAGGAATAATTTCACTTGACAGCTAATATAAAGTGCAGTATCCGGCAAACAGGATGCTAAAATGTCCGGAGGCCCTATCGTTGGAGTGGTGACAACAGGCTCCAGCGGTCGAAGTGGAACCGTTGCCCATTTAAGTGTCTGCCCCGAGCTTGAATGATAGGCGAGCTATATTGTGGGAAACCCATTGGCTAAGCAGCAGAGGTGCCAATCTGAAAGTGCCGAGTCGACATCCGAGGATCGCCAAATTCACTCACTGCTGCACTCGCAGGATGAGGAGAATCGCAATTGGGTGGACTCCCATCCGCTCAGTAAGCTCAGTTTGGGATCGGACAATTCGTTGCGATCGGCTACAATCGAAGGTGTTAAGGTGCCTCAAGGTCTTGCCAAAACCTATAACGAGAAAGACAAGGAGCGTAAGAGGAAGATGGGGTACAAAAACACTCATAAATTCCACCAGAAACTGCAAGACTCCGCCACTCTGACGCCAAGAGACAAGGCTCTTCAGAAGAAGCACGCCTATACTGTACAGAAGTATGAGAGGGTCCGTGAGGAAATGAGGTGGCTGACTCTGAAAAAGCCACTAGTATCAAAAAAGGAGCTGCGGTAACCAAGCCCACTTTTGAGGGCGATAGCAGTCGCAGTCACTGATATCCAAAGTGCCGAAGTGGACCTCATTCTCGCCGCCGAAACTCCATGTCACAATCATAGACCGATACCACCGGAACGGAATATTCCAACGGACAAATGGTGGCTCATGGAAGAAAAGATCCAGCGTACCAACAACAAAACATTGTTATGTTTGATGATGCCAAGTGGCGGAAGGGAGTCAAAGTTCTTGGATGCGGTAAAAAGTAGCCAATCGACGTCCTAAAAACCTGCGACCGCAACCAAGATGAACTTTGGACCAGCGCACGACTTGAGATTATTCCGGTCTCGGAGGTGCCATCCCGTACGAAAGTGCGAGTGTGGATCTCGCCCGCCTTGTGGAGGACCGGCGACTGTACGATTTTATGAGGCATATCGGTATTCAATTGAAATTGAATAACAACTTATTTGAATTAGTATGGCGAAAGCACTACCACTGACGGAACAGAGGCACAGACTATTTTTTCATGTTCTCTGTATTCTACGTTCTCTGAGCAAACAAGTAAGTTAACAAAGCATGGCATCAGAGGTAGCCGAGTAGTTAGAACTATTGTATGAACTACAACTCAGTGGTATCCAGGTTCGATCGCGATTCCGAGAATCAATTTTAATTTCATTAAAAATAAATAAAATTAGCGATTGAAGGATTTTAAAGATTGAAAAAAAGTTGCTATCTGTGGAATTCGGACTCAGGACCTGGCGGATCTCTTAATCCACAATACAGCCGTCAGTTAGGGTACAATTTTGATCAGATCAACTGCGTCGCTTAATCCGGATTAACGTTACCATCTGCCTATGCTATAAGAAAATGTTTTAGATTTATTTTTCGGAAATTTACACTTCGATTGATTGAAATTTTTTTGTTTTACTTGGGCCAGAATTTAAAACGCCCAGCTAAACCATGGTTAAATTAAACGTAATACAAATGCGAATTCGTTAGCCAAAAAAAATTAAATTTAACCAATTTTTAACTTCAGAGGCACGCAGGTTTTAAACTCTGGCTAATTTAGTGACGTGAATATAGAAACGGTAGTAAAACTCTAGTGAGTAGTTAAATGCGCGCTGTGAATGCCGCCCTTATTGACTTATTGTGCTTGTTGTATCAATGAAATTGGTTTCTGATTTTATCACGAAAAAAGTATGCTTTAAAAATAGACATTTAAAATATACGTTCTCCCATTTCATGTCCTAGAAAATAATTTGATTTGTGGCTGCCAAACTTCGAAATTCAATATCAAAAAAGTTATTTGATTTATTTACGTAATTGGCTTTCGACAACTTATTTTATGGCAATACTTGTACAAAATGTTCGCCGGATGGTCGTGATTTATCAGAATTGTATGTAAGCTTTTGATTGACTACCAAAAGTCAGATATAATAGGACGGCAAAAATACTAAGGCTGCGTTTCTTTATACATTCCGGATAATCGCATTTCACAGCCGGAATAAACAGAATGCTTTTGAAATATACGTTAACATATCATCAGGAACGTTCTAAAGAATAAGTAAACAAAAAAGTTTATTCCAAACGTTCAGAATGAATAAAGAAATTCAGCCTAAAACTTTCCTTTCGGAATTACTTTTCAAACAATATACATATAATATTTACATATATAAATATGCATGAATATGAGTACTTTTGCATCAGTTCAGGAAAAATTTATGTAAATCGTATTCGTGCTTGAGCTATTGCGTGCCGCGTTTGCACCTTTACTTTTATGATAGAAACAAGGCTCATATATGTACGTTTGTTGGCAGAAACGTATGTATGTACATATGTATGTATGTATGTATGTATGTATGCATGTATACATATATCGCTTACTCGCAAATCAATCTCCTTTCAAATTACTACATATATAAAATGAATTGATATTTATTTGGCATCTATTTGAAAATGCATTTACCGCGAAACATTGATTGCAGTGAGACGGCTAATGCCGGAAATGTAATAAAAATCATTAAAGACATGTGGTGATTTGAAGTGCATATGACGTCGTGATGTGTTAAAAGCGTTAATGGGAAAAGCAATTTTCAAAAACAATTTAATGGCAAAAAAAGAAAACACGCATACTTTATACATACATATACGCATACATACATATACACATATCGTCGTTACCTTAATATAGAAAGGCCATAACTTATTTTCCTTCGAAATTTTGTTTTGTACAAAAGTCGACATATTACTCACTAAGGACCTAAAAATAATCTTAAAATAACACCTACATCAATATATCAGTTTCTGCGCCTATTAAAAGAAGAATTTCGTAACTGAAAAGCTTTAGTTTTTACAAAGTTTCATAACTTCTCTGCAAAGAAGAAGGCCTTTTTATATTAAGGTACCGATATGCTCCTTCCCAAAAATTTATCCCAGCAAACCAGCGAAGTCTGCAGGGTGTATGTTGAGGACTTTCTGTGCGGTGCCCTGAAGCCTAGTGTGAAGTCCAAAATGAGCAATTCCGCCGGAGAAAGGGACCTTTTCTATACATACAAAATAAGTATACCTATGTATATCACTTCTTGAGGCAGTGATATTGGATTTGCAGACAGCATTCTCAGATAATCCGCAAAGACTCCGTGCTGACGCCTCCATGTGCCTATAAATTCTTGAAAAGGACTCGTTAAAACAGCTGAAAAAAATTTCGGTGGTATGTTTTGGGATTGCTTTCGTGCTACGGTGATGGTCCGAAGAGATTTTTCGAAATGTTCCTAATTTTATTTATTTTCTTTCTTCTATTGAAAAAACCCATAAAGTAAAAAAAAACAAAATAAAAAGCCAGAAATAATGTAAATATTATATTTTTAGTTTTCTTATTTATAGTTGATATTTATAGTTTTTATTTTCATAATTTAAGTTCTTTAGAATAAAAGAAACATTCCTATATATTAATTGGTCTTTAATCAAGCACTTTAAGGCTAAAAGTTGTTTAAAATATGCGGCAATTTTTTCATTTACGAAAATACAGATTTTTTTTTGATTTTTTTCTCCAATCAAAAATTCAAGCCATTTCCTTTCGTTTGGCATATGGGAAGTATTGCTTGTTATGCTTCTAAGTAGGTTTATTTGATTTAAATATATAATAGGTTTTTTTATACATTCCATAATAACCTCACAAAAGCACTTTTTCGACTAAGAAAAAGAAAAGGACGGATACGAAACCGGAGAGAAAGGTGAAGACAAAGGCTAAGACAAGTGCGCAGGGCAAAATAAAAACCAATATCAATACGAAGACAAACACGGTCACGGACCCGAAGATCAAAACGTGACGAAGATGAATGCGAAGTCGTTCCCACGGCAGGCGCGTCTGCGTAACCGGACCGACCCAGATGCATATCTAGCAAGGGATTGTCACTCCAGCATTATTCCCCAAAAACTCTTTGGGGAATTTGTATTGTGTTGCTGCTGAACAACAACAACAAATGGGAAAACAAACACTAAGATGAATACGAGGACGAACACGGGGATGAATACGTAGCTGAACATGAACACGAGGACGAACGCGAATACGAATGCTAGTTAGTTAGTTTGTCAATTTTTTGGTTGTACCAGAACAAGAGGCAACGCTAACTAAAAGTTCTTTTGAATCTCTTAAAGACAGTCCCTAATCCAGTGTGGCCAAGAAGCTTTCGGCTTCTCTAATGAATCCTAAAAGGGCCTTGGTAGCCAAGTTCCTTATAACAAAGGGTGCGTCCAGTGAAGATTAAATAAGTCTTTGTCTGGCCAAAACCGGATAGTGGGAGAGAATGTGCTCAGACGTTTCATTATCCTCGAGATAGACCCAATATTCCGACTCTGTAATCACACCTACTCGGTGCAAGTGGAATTGCAATAACGACACAATTAAAAATCCCAAAAATAAAATCCCTTACTACTTTAAGTGGCTCATGCCACCAAAATACCTACCTTTCTTAAGATCATACTTATTTTTTCTAGCTATTCAACTAAAATTTGTTAAGTCTATGTAATCAACATTCTTACGACTTAATACAAAGAAAAACAAACCCAAGATAACAAAAAGCACTTTGACTCCCTTTTCACTCCATTTTTGGGTCTCTCCAGAAACGTACCTTCGAGTTGTTGCTGCGGGAGTCCCTTCTCAACCCATATTCAGCGCGCTCAACATTCAACTGTCTGAGATGTTTGTTAACCCGTCAATTCCCAGTGTCACCTGTAGGCGATACCTCTTAAAAACTTTTTCTATAGCGTAAGGAAAATGATTTTTTCCATGTTACCACTGTTGACAACAACTTAACAAATCAGTGGAAAGTACATAATTTTCTTGTAATTGTAGTTGCAAGACAGTTGTGAATTTTTTTACCTTTAATGCAAACTGTTGTGGAATTCGTCCTTTTTGAGTGTTTTTTATCGAAAGTTCAGCTACTGATGCCAAAATCACAAATGATGTGTCTAAATGGTAAATACAGTTGGCAAAACAAGATATGGAATATATTATAGATGAATTTGAGTATCAAAATAATAGTTCATTTTGGGAGGAGAACAATGTAAATAGGTATTGTCGAGGGTAGATTGTTTAGACTTAAAGTCATTTACATAATGAAAAGTAACAATGAATTAAAAAGAAACAATGTTTTTCACTTGCTTGTACAATTATGTAATGAATAAGTGAAAGAAATATAAGAATATTGCAGAACCCTGACAATGGGAATTGACGGGTTAATTGCGAGTTTACTACTTGATTAATGAGTGCTTTAGATTCTCTGCCTCAGAGAAAAATATAGTCTTCACTTATCCCTAAACCGGTTTTCTGTGATTTATCTCTAAACAAAGTTCGACCGAAGATTATGGTAAATCGTTCCAAAATATCCGTATATCATCCTCTCATTCTGCAGGAAAAATAAACCAACGCCAACCTTCCATTTTAATTACGCGAACTTTACGACTTCCCCTCGTAGCACTCATATGAATTAAAATATTTTCTCAACAAAAATAGAGAAATAGTATGCAAACGTCTCAATGGTGCCATAAATTTGTCGGCCTAGCAAGTAGAGACATCTTCACAAATATGGTAAAACAAAACTTCCTGTTTTGGTAATAAAAATGCAGATGTGTGACTAGCTAAAACTTTGGGCGCATGCTGGCGAAGTTTCGGTTACCGACCGCTTATGACTCACATAAACATATATAAATGTATGTAGGTATGCATGTGTTCACGTGTATACCAAACAACCACATGCATACGCTTGAAATCTCTTCCTTGATTGTCAGTATTTGGGACACATTTGTTTTTATGTTGCGACATAATAAACCACGTACTTTTTATATATGTATGTATATTTTTATTTCTTTTTTTTGCTTCTGTGGACGCTACCAAATACTGGGGAATATGCGTTTGTGTGTTTTTTGGCAGGAATTGCCGCTGATAAAGCTCTTATGTTTTTTTTCGGATACGCCTTTGCAGAGGAATTTGTTAAGAGATGCTGTCATCTCCGGATTTTGGGAAGATGTTTTTGTGTTGTTTCCTTTTCTGTGCCTTCCAAGTACTAAGTATCTGTGTATGTATATTCGCATAGATACTTATTTGAATTCGTGCTAAGGAAATACATAAATTCTAGTTCATTAGTTGCCGGTACGTGTTATACTAGAAGCAATAAAAACAATTGCAAAAACAAGTCTACACATTAAAATCACATAACAAGCTATAAAACATATTGAAAGTTGGTAGTGATATTACAACTAAATAGGTTGTTGCGTAAAGCACGAGGGTGAACACGTTTAATAATGGCTTAAAATGGTCAATACATGAACTATAAGAAACTAACCAGAGTTTGCTCTAGATAAAAATAGTTAATGGGTAAAAGATAATATGGAATGGATGAGTGATAAAAGATGATCAATAACAGAAAACAGGAAAAAGATAAAAGGTAACAGGTAATAAATAGTACATAAATTTACAAAAAATTAAAAAAATTTAATCTGAATTTTTTGAAAATATTTGGGTATGCAATTTTGATGTAATAAAGTGGAAATTTTACCCACGACTCTGTTAATATTGTCCCTGGGGAACAGAGCTAGGGGGAGCTTGGAACCTAGCTTGTCCTTGTTTCTAGATGATAACAACTTGCCTTTCCAAAAGATCTCTCTCGCAAAATTAAGAAGAGTTCACTGTGCTGGCTGTTCTACTGAGATATGTAGTGGCTCGAGTTCCAGCATTACCAGCAGCGCCGTATTGCTCCCGTATTGCAAACACACGCCAGTCTTTGACAAGCTATGAACAAAGCTACAAAAATACTGTCCAATATAATATGTCAGCAGGTGATCGAAAATATTTCAAAGAGATAAACGCTTGAAGGCTTGCAAGATTTTCTGAAACTCTCCTAAGTTGCACACAAATTTTGGTTTTTGTCCACTTGTGATAAAGTTTGATCTCCTCTGACAGTCAGACAGCCCTGGAGCTATGCCAGGAGAAGATCTATTGTAGTGTAATTAACATGTAACATCAAACCAAAGAATTATCAAACTAGAAAATAAATTACCTAATTACCAATTTTGGTAAAAAAGTAACAAAACAGCGACGCACAGTGGTTCCAAACTGGCATTTAATGTTTATAATTACTATAGACATTAGCGCAAACAAGGGGTGGGTTTTGGGATTTAATTTGCCAACTTCGCATGCGTTCTACAAAAATGAGCTACATACATGATAAAAATACAAGTTTAGTAATTTTTTTCGTTATTTGAAGTATTAAAAAAATTAGGCTATCGTGCAATATCGCCATCTCTGTCAAAACTCAGAAACCAGAAATCGAGGAAAATGAATATAAAAGTGCAAAAATGTCATGGAATTAACTAATTTATTTTTATATTAAAATTCTTTTGTAAATTTTTTTATTACTTTTGAAAGATGAGCGCATCTTGTGTTTATATAACTTTTTATTGAACGAGTAATTTTTAAGCATACAACTCAACCGACTTCAATTCTCATATACAAATTTAGGAGTACCGTTCATTTTTTCATGATCCAATGAACGGCTCTAAACCAAATTACGGGACGACCCTTGAGGTACCATCTATCCGATAAAAAAAAAGAATTATTGAGATCGGTTCACGCGGTCCAAAGTTATGCGGTGGCATACATAAAAAAAAAAATATTCCGACGATCTGATAACCTCCTCCTTTTTTGAAAGTCGGTTAAAAAGGATATACATTATGTACATTAACTGAAAGGTAAATTAATTGTCTTTATTTTGACATCAAAAGTTTTCGAATCGGGTATGTATGAAGTTCATTAGATATTAATATTAAAATAAAATGAAAAATTTTAATTTAACCTTTATGGTTATGTTTACGGCACCAATAATTTAAACTTAAGAGTTCGTGTTAATTTCGGAATATAAACTACAAAACATGCAGGTATGCTCGAAATGTTAGCGAAAAAAAATCAAGCCACTTACAACTTCCATTTTATTAAAATAATTTTTCTTCAAAGTCATCCTGTTTCCAACAACAAAAAAAAATGCTAACCCACCCTTTTAAGTTGAGTTTTCATTTGTATTTGTATTATAAAAGGGAGTCTAGGCTGCATCTAAGCATACCACCGCTTCATAGTCTTACTACCACCAAGTTAATATAAAGTAAAAATTCATTCAAAAGTATTTATAAACCAAAAACTAGGTCAAGAACACAAAATAAAAATGCCAAACGGGGGAGAAATTATTTAAATCGTACACTCAAACATATTTGAAGTCTTAGCTGTAAGGATACAGTACTCGAACATGTGCAAATATACAAACACACATATTAGACTGGTCCTTAAAAATATCAATATCTAGATTTTGTATGGAGCTTGCCTTTATTTTGTTCTGCGTTGAAAACAAAGACATTCACAAAAATTACAGAATTTGAAAACATTTTTAGGGGTTGCTAGAAAGGTTTGAGAATTAGTTTTTTTTTTTTTAGAAAAAGTTCGAGAAAAGTTTCACTTAAAATCTGATAAATTTGACACATTATTGAAACTTGTTCATATGATTTCGTTAACTCGCTGAGTTGTAGCTGTTCAAAGTAAAAATTTTGATGAATTTTTTCAAACCCTGGAAGTGAAAGTAAATTTTGTTTGAAATCTTCGTGTACATATGTTACCTGGTCTACGGAAAGGGGGCTTAGGTGTCAAAAAATCAATTTTCACTTTTTGGTTGATTCGGATGGAAGATGAGATGCTTTTTCACGTGGTGAAAAGCAGAAAATCCTAACTTTCTTAGAAGTGTACTAAAAATAATAATAATATTAATAATAATAATAATAATATTAATAATAATAATGATAATATTAATAATAATAATAATAAAACTATAATAATATTCCGACCAACAACAACACTTACTGGACCAACAACGACACTTACTGGACCAACAACAACACTTACTGGACGTCCGGCGCGGAGAACAATTAACGAGATAATGAGAAACTGACGAAACAAGTTGCTTACTTTTAACAGCTTTTTCACAGAAAACTAGTTTTCGCACGTAAGCTCCCTTTTCGTAGACCAGGTCACATATTTATTTTGTGTGTAGAATATGATGTTGATATTTTAAGTACCACCCTAATATACATACATGCGTACATATGTATACTCGTATCTAGGTATGTATGACATTATTTCTCATACAGTGGAAAATATTTATGTAAAGTACTAGTGTAACTTATAGAATTGCAAATATTCATTCATATGAAAAAGTAAAGTCGAAATTGGCATGTTCTCACCCCCTAGGATTGTTCTATACCAAAAAAAAAAAAAACAATATATCCCTATTTCTTATTTTGAAATCAAAATATATTTAGAGGTCGCTCAAAGCGCTCAAAGTTTTCCATGTATTTTATATGCGAGAAAACCCGCTTTTCATAGATATTGCATAGAAATCTTGAAAATCATCATTTTTCGATTGGAAAACATTTTTTGTTTTCAAAATATAAAAATATGGGTATATTTTTTCCTTTAGAACAATTAAAATCCCGACTTTACTTATTTTGGATCACCCTAATGTACATTCATGTATGTGTGTGTAGGTGCTCATACTCAACCCGGAAGCTTTGTGTTACAGCTTCCGTTAAAAGTTTTACGAGAATTTCAGCTATGACTGCGAGCGACAGTTTTTAATAGATAACAAATACCAAAGGGTATGGCAATGAATAGGCGCACACACACATATAAATGGGGTTATGTAGACCTGGTGCAAATTGGAGAGAACAGTTCAGCGGGTCTTACAATGCAATTCTGGCTAAGATAGTCTTTCGTTAGGCAAATTATTATTTATTTGTTTAATTTTGTTTTAATTTTTAGATTTTATTGTTTCAAAAACAAATGTTTTTTCTTAAATTGATTTAATTTTTAGAAATCTATTTTATTTAATTTTTTTTGTTTCTATTAATTTAATTTATTTTTATTTTGTTAATTTAATTGTCTTTTAATAATTAGTTTTTATTGTTTTAAAAAGAGAAATGTATTTTTTATTTTAATTTTTTTTAATTTAATTTTCTTCTAATTTTTAGATTTTGTTTTAAAAAGCATTTTTTTATTTAATTTTTATATTTGAGTACGGATTTTTTCCAGTTTGATTTAATTGCTTTCTTTTTCTAATTTAATTTTTAGGTGTTATTCCTTTGGCGGTCGCTGTGATGTAGCGGTAAACAGTGCGTGCTCAAAGCAACATCGCAAAAAAAAATAAAAAAAAAAATATTATTTCTTAACAGCGGTCGCCCCTCGCCAGGCAATGGCAAACCTTCGAGTGTATTTCTGCAAGGAAAATTTCGTTTGTCTTTCGAAAGACTGTGTTGAGTTGAAAGAAATTTGCCAGAATTGCCCTGTTAGTTACCTTGGCTTTGTGCTAGATTTTGCCATGAACCGAACTTCCATATAGTCTATACGGATATAAAAATGTATTATTTCTTGCTGCTCATATCTCTGCATATATATATGTATATAGGTATAAGTATACCACTCTTATTCGTTTATATGAATGCACATGTGGTTGGGTGCAGATTTTCTGTGTGCAGAACACATGACTCAGTACACCGTGGTCATCACTATGCGGCCTCTGTATAATTAATGAGACCGTTTCTGCCGATCGAAGCGCCTAGCCTAGCCAAAGTGCCAACAAGCCGATATACTATACTAGAATCGTGGTAGTAGGTATTAATGCAGCCAAGCAGTGAGTTGACATATTCGCGAGCAAAGCTTACGATGACACTAAAGCTGTAAGCCAGCGATAGTTTTTACCTCTAAATTGTGGCTGCTGAGCATTTGATATTTGTTGGAGTACATATGTAGGCTGGTACGTACATGTGCACTTATAAATATGTATATGTACATATGCTCTAACTATCCACATTGGAGAATAGAAATTCCGATGGTAATGGGTATGTAGCTTAACACATGTCTAACAAAATTATTTTTTAGGGCAATGTCTACAGAAAATATGGTTATTTAAAAGCATTAAATCTCTTCATAAATATATTTAGTTAGTTACCTGTAGGACATATTAAGCTCTATTTTGCAAGGCATAGCAGTAAGATAATCAAAGTACAAACTTGATTTTCCGGCAAAAATACTTGCTTCTCACATTTATGTGCAACTTTAAGGCCCATTTAATACTATATGCATATGAATTTTGATAAAAGAATAATGCTCTAATGAATTATATCGCACTATAAATTATATGGTGCACACCATAGCGTATACTTAACAAATTCAGAAATTACACAATCTAAGTACTCGCTTGCCAACTACATATGTACGTACCTACTTACTTACTCACATTGCCTGGGCATAATTGCCTAGCTAAATGGCAAATAGCTACAAATTGCTGCAGCTGCAATCCAACTTAGATATTAAATCACATAAATAAAAAGTCAGCCTCCACTTTGTGCAGAAACTAAGTAAATGGGAGAAAAAGAAGTAATAAGAAGCCAGTACAAAGTACTATGACCGCTACGTAAATATAGTCACAAAACATTCTAATACTCTATGACCCTTTTCAGCTTTTCTTCGCCGTTGACCACTATGTATTTGTTCATATCTGCTGCTCATCTTTATTCTAACTGCAATTTATTCCAGTAGAAAGAACATGTAATACTTGTATAATACATACTCGTTTGTATATATGTAAGTTGCGCAGGATGCAAGCTTTAAGCCAGGTCGAGCAAGCCATTTCAGAACATTAAGTGAAGCGAATGAAAATACGAGTGGACCACAAATGTGGCATTAAATTGGGTATATATGTATGTATGTATATGCGCATTTATAGTTTATATATGTATGTACCTTGCTGTTGTCTCCCGCATACAAATACACTTGCATAAATAGACCCTCACTGAAACACATGCAATTACATTAACTCAATGGCGCAAAGGCCAGCAAGAATTGACATGCTAGAGCATGCAAGCATTATACATACATACATATTTTTCGTCATGACACTGTGAACTGTTGCATCAGCCACCATAACCGCTGATGCTACTGCTGTTGTTGGTGCTGCCTTGACTGTAGGTGCCGCTTTTCGCTAGCGGTAGCGCTTTTGGCTATGGCGATAAGGCAGGAAACTGCAATTTCACGGTAAATCTGTGTCGCTCTTTCTGCGCTGGCTTTCTTTGCCTTTGCCGTTGCTTTTGTGTGAGTGTGAGTGTGTTTATGTGCTGCCGTGCGAGTTTGCGGTTTGATTACATTTATATTCGTTGTGTGAGGTATGCGCGCTCAAAGAGTCGCATGCGTTTTTTTTTCACCCGCTACTCATACGCCGTGTGGTATGCGATTAAAGTGTATAGTGGTGGGTTATGATGATACCCAGTATGAGATTTTATCGAGCTTTTGATTATACTCTAACAATTTTCTGATAGAAATCTCTTCTTTATTTCACTCTAATTGAATTTAAAACGAAAATATTTAGTTCTTAAATATATCGCGAAGGTATGAAAAAATTTCTTTTATGGACCCCTTTCGCAGTTTAGGATTAAAAAAAGTGTGTTAACGTACAATCAAAATTTTATTAGACTTTTAAATGAAATTTTAAGGGAATTAGGCTACATTTTCATATTCGGGGTCGCAAAAATATTATATTTATATTTAAAAGTTACAAGAAAAAAATTATTACGAGCTGTGAAATCCAATTGACTGTGAAATACTGAAGCCCTAAAGCTAGTCGCTAATGCAGAGGATATATTTATGTATGTAGCTGCAATGATGTCTGACTAACAATACCAATATACCTTTGGAACTTCTCAGCTAAGAAAAACGGAGGGACATTGCAAAATTTGGTCCCTAAGCACTGAATTAATCTCGCTAAGCGCATTCGCATTTTCTCTTTTACTTACTGAAAGCTTACTTAGGGCCAGCTGTAGCTGTATTGGCATCGTAATTCAAAAGATAGGCAGGTCAAAGTTCTTAAAAGGGACTAAACTCCTAAGCTGGGTTCGAGGAAAATCTTTAATTCACACATTTTATAAAAACTATAGTTTTCTCGATAATTATCGACATAAAATTTTCTCAAGAAAAACAAGGACGTTCAAAATTGACAGCACCCTCGAAGCAAAATCGTACCATCTTCAACAAACGACAGCCACATTAGCAAAAGTGTTGTAATTTAAATCATATGCCCCTTTTAGCCCGCGGATACGTTTTGAGGTGTGGAAGTTGTCAATGGTGTTCTTATGATGGCCCGAATAACCCTGGCATTGCTATATGACCCCTTTTGAAAGTCTGTAAAACTGAAAGAAGCAAGATATGGAAGCGCGTATTTGTCGTAATGACGCTGAAATACTGGTGCTAAGACATGTTTCATGGAACATGGATTTGGAGTCAAAGCTTTCGAAGTGTTCACTTCGCAAAATAAAGTGACTTAAAAAACATGAAAAACTGCAAAAAATTAGCCGACTAAAGAGTAAGTACCTACAATTTAATTATAGAAATCAAAATCATTATCGAATTGCATCGTTTGTAAAAGGCTTTAAGTCGAAATTCATGAAAAGAAAATAAGTATATGAAAAAAAGTTTGCGTTTTGCATATTAAAAAATTTTTTTAATTAGTAATTTTAGTAATTTGTATAGTAATCTATCGCTAATTTGTATAGAAATCTATCGCTGAAAAATATCTTAGACAACCTAGAAGAGTATTGTTCAGAGGAACAAAATTAACTTAATAAGCGGTTTGTTAATGCGTTCATCGAACCACCAGAAGAAGACATGAGCAGTTGGGAAGGTGACGAAAGGGATGATGGTTACGGTGGCACTCCATTCCTATAAAAGCCGGTATCGGATTCACTCGAAGTTTTCCCGAGCCACACTAATCGTTTTTCGGAACACCACCACCTGAAACTCCACCCTAGAATGTCAGCTCGAAATACTTAACATTTATATACACTCGGCCCCAGTTGTATGGCAGGGTATCATCCTGATATAAGTGCGCTCTTCAGGGGTGATAACCGTATGATGATATGTGACTCTAGCGCGCACCACCATCTTTGGAACTCAGGCCTGGTAAATAATCGTAGAGAAAACCTATTGGCTAAGAAGATAGACGATTCGACATTCGGCACCATGAAAAACGGCGTACCTGCTCACCAGGTTTACGGGTAGCTGTAAAAGCTCGCCATGCCATCATTATAATGGCTTTTAAAATTTTTACTCTGGTAAAAAACACAAAAAAATATGAATTTTGAATTTAACGCAAAACAACCTGTATCATATCAGCTCTCGCGTTACCATATGGCAGCAGGTCATATTCCACGAACCGGGACATTTATCAATGTCCTTTTTACATTTCTTTCCTGTAAAAAATTAGCTAAATATATTTACAAAACAGTCCAGGGTTATTCGCACTAAGGACAGGTCGTTCGGAGGTGGCGTAAAATTTTAGGCCCCTCCATTTGTCTTATAGCAGCAGAATGCACGCCACAAATGGGAGAAAGAGCTCTGCCAAAGACTTTGCAAAAGTGTAAGTGCTAAGATGTTATTATTATTATTGCTGGAGCTCAGACCGATGGAAATAAAACCAAAATTAACAGCAGTTTTCCTGTTAGTTCCATTTGCACCGAAAATTTTGAAAGCCATGAAATAGGCGTAGTACTTTTCATGCTGGGATACCTTAAACCACTTTCCAGTGGTGTGCAGTTATGATGGCGCAAATTGCTAAGCGAAATCAAGCAAGCGAAACCTCAAAAAATTGAGGTGAGAGAAAAGAATTTCGCTACCATATGTCCGAGCGAAAAACTCAAATCCTGGGTTTATATGTAATATCGCATGTGCTACAGGAAAAAAATTTCAGCGAATTATTGCAACTGCATTTTCCAAATAACTGCTCGTACGCTCTAGTAACCTTCATTGTACTTTACACTTTCTTTTTTATTGCAAATACGAAACTAAATCAGCACTAAGTCACACAACAAACAAAGAAACAAAATATAAGAACACAAAAAATTAAATTGCATTTTAAATGCTTCAGCGCTCCCGAAAATATGCAACATGGTTATCATTTTTTTCCACCTTTTTCCTACCCGCCACCCACTCCAATGAAAAGGTGTACAAGGCGCGCGAGCTAGCAGCCCTCAGCCCTCAGCCCCTAGCGCTTAGTTTTTAGTTCAACCAGTCACCAATTCACCAGTTCATATTTGCTTATTTGTCTTGTTTACGACTCGTTTGTCTTCATTGGCCCCCTTGGCATACTTTTAGGCGTTATGCATCATATGTTTGCACAAGCAATGGCCAGTGATGCCAGATTGTGGGTAATTTCCCTACTTGAGGGATATTTTGCAACAAAAATTATTAAAAGGGAAAAAAGGGACATTTCAGATAAATAAGGGATTTTCTTTTGATGCAATTATTGTTGCATAATTGATCCAAATTTAAGAATATTCGACATTCTTACGTAATTAATCTTTCTGAAGATGTGATGTGGAATGAAATGGTATATAATTGTTAAAAAGTATAAGGACAATTTCGAAAATTTTCTTACGTTAACCAATTCAAGCGCTGAGTAAGAAAGAATCTTTTCAGTTGTAACTGGTGTTTCGTGTAAAAAGCGGAACAAATTATCTGATGAAATGTTAAATAGCACATGAATGTGCTTCATTTTTAAGTCACCAAAAAATTCTTTTTGGCCCTTAGTGAGTGAGCAAAAAAATTAAAGTGAAAAAATGAATGAGTGAAAAAAATGCAGAAAAAGGGGTTTTTTCTTAACAGCAATGGCAAACCTCCGAGTGTATTCCTGCCATCAAAAACAGCTTCTCATAAAAATACACTCGCCATTCGGAGTCGGCGTAAAACTGTAGGTCCCTCCCCTTTGTGTGACAACAACAAGGGGCACGCCACAAATTGGAGGAGAAGCACATATGTGTAAGCGCCAATTATTATTATTATTATTTTAATGGATTTTACTTCTTTACTACTGAAACATGTATATGTTTAAATTCGTTGGGAATTTTTGGGATAAATTTTTAAGCTGTGGGTAATTGAGGGATTTTTTCCCAATTTTCGTGGGATTTTTAACAGAGAATATCTGGCATCACTGGCAATGGCCCCCAAAGCGCAATAAGTTTTAGCAATGTGGTGCATTTTTCACATCATAACAGTCAATGAGAGCCGTGGCGGCAGCTGCAGCTGCATTTGCTAATATTTGCACTTCTGGTGACCCCCTTTTGATGCTTTCCAAATTACCTGCAGATGTGTCGGCTTATTGCTTCATCTATACCACAAGCGCTGTGGTAGCCAACCCCAGCTATTTGCAGTTCATATGTTAGAGTGCCTTAAATTATGCTTACAGCTGTGATGTTTGGCAGGCGGGCGTTGCTGAAATTGTCAAAAAAAAAAAATAAAATAAAAATAAAAGTAAAAACTCTTTACAAAAGATTTTCACTTTCACGCGGCTTTTGGCGTCACCCTAAGCGCGCTTGCCGGTTGCACTCAATATCAGTGGCATGCAGTCCCAAAGGTGTGTGGTTGGCTTTTATTAGCGTGACTTTGAGTATGTGTGTTGCTGCAAGCACATTCTTGTGTACATAGGTATGTAGGTATGTATTTAGCCATTTTTCGGCGACAGTTTCAAAATTGCCAAAAGCAGAAATTGCATTTTTTGTTTGGTTAATAGTTCAAAGGATTCATATTTTGGTTGGTAGTTACAGCTCGTTTTCTCATTCAATCAAGATTGCTAGTTTGTTTAAGGAAGTGCATGAATATCAGGCAAAGCAAAAAGTTTGAGTCAAAGCCCTGTATATAGCAATGAAATAAATGTAATTTTTTATCCAAATCTAAGGCTAGGTAATTCATAAGCAAATATAATTTTTTTTAATTAAATTATGATTTTAAAGGGCCATTCACATACAACTTTCCTCGCTTTGCTTGACACTTCAAACTTTGACAGCAAAGCGTGAAACGCAGAAGGTATGCTACAATAAACGCTTTTACAGCTTTTGCGTTCTCCTTTTCCTCCATATTTTTTATCGGTAAAATAGATAGCAATATAATAATATGCATTAATAATAGCAGTAAAAATTCCTATTTACCCTATTTTTGTCATTAAATGCAAATGCAAGCGCACGAGAAAAGATACATGTAGACAGCTGATTGCCAAAGCGGGCAAAAGGTGCTTCGTTTTGCTTTGCTTTGCTTCAAACGTTTTTTATGTGAGCATACTCATGCATGTGCCTACATCGATCTTATATGTCTAAGCAAAGAACTATCAAGCAAAGCGAAGAATGTTGTATGTGAATCAGGCTTAAATGAGATTTATTTCAAAGATGAACTAGAAAAGTGAAAGCGTCAGAGTGGCACAAACAAGAACTGTGCAGCAGGAGTGTGCACTCGGTATCTACATAGCTCAGTTGGCTCACTTTGGCTTACGACAGCCACGATGCTGCAAGCATTGACTCTTCAAAATCGAACTGAACTTAAATCGATCGCCATTCATTAACTATGTACGACCTCGTGTTGACTCGCATATGCTTAGCAGTTCAAAATCAGTTGAGTACCAAAATAGTTTTGGGTCGAAGTATTTTTTGAGCTGAAATTTCTTTGCGCTTGGTTGGGTCCACTTAAAAACGTAACAACGCCATCCTAAGAGCCGCAAGCACCACCACAGCACAACGGCAGCTAGGGACCTTCCGAGCGACTCCAAAAAGAAGCTTAAGGAGTCCCTGAGTCAAATCTGAATGAAGAAGTCTGAACACGCTCCTTCGTCTGAGCACCCCTTAATGCAATACCATTTTAATGACGTTGCCAAAGATAGTTCGTTTTCATCGCCAATTCAACAGCACTGGGCGGAGATCGACGTCAAGAAGAAGATATGAACATAAATCATTTTGCCATTTAAGAACTGGACACCACTGCTTGGAAATGTACCACAAAATTAGTTCCAGTCTTAATTCAAGCTTTTGAATACACAAATTTTCTGGTATAGCGCTGATTGTCTGGTGTTATATGTACAGTAGCGGGTAAATAAGTAGGAACGCGACTTCTTAACAAGTTTTGGCTGCTTTTATTTTGGATATTTAATGTGAATTCTTTTTTATATAAGTCCGAGCATCAAACTTTCAAACTGCTGGACATTTGTTTGCTTTTTGATTTAGTCACGCCTGTTCTCCAATTTAATTTTAATTTCATTTATTTTAAGGTCTTAAATTTATTATAGTAAAAAACATAAAAATTTAAGTAAAATAGAAGACAATTTTCGAACATTTCTTTTTTTTTTAAAGAAAAGCAAAAAATTCCAAACATTTGAAATTTCTCTATAAAAGGTTTGGAATTTTAATGAAACTGTAGAATTTTTCTAATTTTTCTATAATTTGGAATTTGAAATTCGGACTTACATAGGTTTTGCTAGATAACGTGCTATACTTTCATAAAACAAAAATAATAAATATTAAATAAACAAAATAAAATTATCCAATGCTTGTTAAAATGTCGCGTCCCTATTTGCAATCGTTTGTTCATCCAAAATTATGCCACTATTACCACCGACAAATTATTTATTTTCGTAATCAAAACAGAATAGCCTATTTAATGCCGATCTAATAAATAAGTATGTATGAGTACTTAAATGATGTATGCACGCCAAAATAAAACTTAAGACCAGAGGCTACTTCAAACCATAAAATAAGCTGTGTGACAAACAATGAAAAAGCAATAAAAAAATTAAGAAAATTTTGTAAAAACAACAAATGCATCTAATCTTCTTTATGGCGCGGAAATTCGCCAATTGGCTAGCAAACACATACATTCTATTTTTAAATGCACAACAGAATAAGCGAAAGAAAACAATAAAAAGAAATCAAAAAATGAAAAAAAAAACTTTTCGACTGTTAGACTGAAGGCCCAACGAATGTGCAGACAAAGCGCCAGACATTTGGACGCGCTGAAAAGAGCGACAAATAAATCTTAGCAGCATGACAACAGTGAAATTAATATATATATATTTTTTTGTGTTAGTGTGCGTGTGTGCGCATTGGGCTTGCTTAGTGGAACACTTAAACAAACGCATTTACGCACTTATTTCAATCGCTGATATATGGAGGTTAACGCCTGTGAAATTGAGATTATGAGATTTCTTAAACAAAGTGTTTACGTAG
>NW_023458559.1:38747756-38767593 GCF_013731165.1 Rhagoletis pomonella | reverse complement strand
TTTTTAGTTGTCGTCGATATCGATAAATTTCTAGTTATCGATTTCGGTATTTTCAATTGTATTTGTTTTCAACATTTGTATCGTTGCTTACATTTTTATCGGTACCGATAAGTTTTGATGGATAGCATTACCGGTGTTTTTATTTATTTTTACGATAGCTATAGTTATGGTAATTCATATCGATATTAGTTTCACTGTATGTTTGTTATCGATATTTTTAAAACTTAAATTATCGATATATCTCTGATGGCTACTGTTACAATAATTTTTACTTTTAACTTGTATATTATCATTAGTATTATCGACATATATAGATATCGTTATTGCAATGGTATCGGCACCATTATATTTTTTTAGATATCAACATAAATATTTTTATTATTTTCATATTGCATTATATTTTTTTTAAGCTTTCATAGTAGTAATCGTTCATTATCGCTATCGTTTTTGACGCGTTTAATTCTATCGATATTGCTTGCCTCATCTCTTGCTGCTATCGTTCTCCATAAATATTTATAGTTATTAATGGCCAAGAATGATAGAATAAAGAGATTGCGCTTTGCGCAGGTCCGTTACTCTTGTTTACAAATCAGCTGTTCGAGTGTTGACGTCATAATATAAAATTTTTGGTGGGAAGCGTATTGCTTTGCGAGGGAAACGTATTGGTTTGCGAGGAAAACGTATTGATTTGTGATATTTTTGTTAAAGTTATAAAATAAAAACGTTGTAAAATGAAGTGCGCAGTTGCGAAATGTGGAAAAACGGCGGCAGAGTGCAGTTTGTTTACTTTTCCTTCAGATCCAGAACTTAGGAAAAAGTGGATCCAGTTCTGCCGGCAAAGCAAGGATTTCCAATTTAAAACTTGCGATATTTGCATGCATCACTTTGCAAGTGAAGATTTTGAAAATAGTCTGCAGTTCGAAATGGGTAGGATGTTTATTTATTTCGTTTATTGTGTTTATATTAATGAAAGTGTTTAAAACATTTCTAAGGTTATGCAAAAAGAAGATTGTTGAAACGAGGCTCCGTGCCATCAATTTACAAGCCCGGTGATGAAAACCCGGAGCGTTCGCAAAGAGTTCATCGTCGTCAAAATACGTCGTTAATATTGGGTTTCATTGGAACGATATCCTTATTTGATGCTGTGGGCAGGCGTCACAGTTTCAGGTAAAAATTCCTGCTTATGCCTTGGCAGTTTAATTTTATGTTGGCATTGTATTTCCTCTTCGATTCTCTGTAGTCTTTCTGGCATCGTATAGCTTCTATATTTGTTTCCAAGCCTTGGAGCTATGCACTATTTGCTGTGGCTTCAATTTCATTTGGAAATCTTACTCGTTCCATTTGCCAGCGCAACGGCGGCCACAGAATGCAATTTTTATTTGAACGCCCTACCCACTACCTGAAATAAAATAATAATATAAATAATGTAAAAGAAACACAAAATAAATTTACCGTCTTCTCGATTCAATAAATTGCCACCAGATTGTTTTATTTTAGACTTTCAACTAAATTTTATGCTATATTTACTTTTTTTCGTCGAAATTGTATGCGATTTGACAGATCGCCAACAACAACTTTTATATTATGACGTAGATGCGCAGAACGAAAAATTTTTGCACCCCTATCGGCGCAATCTTTGTATTCTATCATTATTGATTAATGGCGGTATTTTAGATTATAGTCGTTTTCGACATTTTTATCGGTATTCGTATTTTTGATAGCACATATGTATTTGTTTTCGACACTTGCATTGCTGTTTACATTGCTATCAGTACTCATACATTTTGTTAGATATCGTTAGCGATGTTTCTATTTATTTTTATGATGACAACTGATAGGTTAATTCTTAACGCTAACAATTTCACTCTCATCTCTTGTGTTATCGATTTTATTAACAGCATTATTTCCAGTAAACTTTATAGGTTTTTTATTTTTGTCGATATTTATTTTATAAGCGGACTATACTTTTATCGTTTTCGTATTTTTATCGGTATCAGTAAGTTGGATAGTTATTGTTATCGATCTTTTTATAACTGCCTCTCTGGAAATTATTATTTTTTATTGATTTTATGGTCAATAGTTATCATTATCAATTTCGTTATCTTTCATTTCATCCATAATGATAGCCTCAATTTTAGCTCTTATACGGGTGCGTGGATGTTATCTAAATGCTTATTTTGTATTGCATTGTTTATTGCATTTTCAATGTTATCGGATCCGATAAACTTTGTTAGATGCCGTTATCGATATTTGTTCAACTGTCGTTATCGATTTTTGTTTTGGATACTAATACAATAATGTTATGGCTATCAATTTCGACTGTTCCTAGTATTGTTATCGTAATCGCTGTCGACGGTACCATTCTTTCATTATCAACTTCGCGATCGTCATTTGTGGCATTTTCAGTATACCTATTTAATTATGAAGTAAAGCGCCAATGCAAGTATTTTTCGGTGTGGGATTTTTCCTACAGGCTATCTTTGTTGCAGAGAGTGTACCGCTATTTTTACACAAATATTTATTGTGTATATTGGCAAATTGCAGTTAATTCATATACATTTACACTTGCCATGCGATTGCCAATCGCTTCATTTGCTATGAAAAATACTAATTCCTCCCTTTTTGTGGATGCTTCAACGCAACTGCATTCTCATTGCAATTGCTGGCACGACGCCTACCATTCACCTCAATTTATCATGTTTTGTGCACATACATACATACATATGTATATATTTGTTTACTCGTACAAATGTAAGCATGTTATGTACATATCTACTTGTAAATATAAGCTGAGACACTATGATTCTATGATTCTAAAACATAGATGGGCACACCAATACAGTCTCATTTTGTCATGGTATTCGTGAATCGCGCTGAGTAACAGTTGCCACTTTTCTATATTGTACAAAAGCGCGTGTTAGAAAACGCTCTTACAAATTTATATTTAATTTGTATTATGAACATGAAACGAAAATAATAAAATATAATAAAAAAATAATGAAGAAATAATTTCAAATAATGAATTATGAAATTAATTTTTATAAGTACATATGTACGTGCATGAAAAGTTTTTTAATTTAATTTCATTAAACTAATGTTTTAAAAAATGATAGTTTATTCAACAACAAAATTCACGAATTTAAAATTTCTAAACTTTGTAAAAAACTCAGTATTCAATAAAGTATACTAAATATATTAAATTGCCGTATCGTACATACATATATACATAAAACCCATTACAAAAAACTTTTAATTGGTTTACACAGTTCGGCAGTTTGACTTTTTTACCATGACAAATAATGTCGCCTTATATTAAAAGAACGACTCCAAGTAGTCGTATTACCACATAACAAGCATTGGGCATTATTGGCTTTTCTTAAAACCGAAAATTGTAACTGGCACTCATACGCAGCCATTTTGGGCATTGTTACATATATAGGTGGCAACAACGCGCTGAAATTACGAATAAAAATATTCAACAGCGAAGCGTGGTGTCACTCTCATGAAAACTGAAAGCAGACTGAATTGAAATTCGCTGCGTCGTTTCTGTATACGTATAAAAGCGCAGTTACCCACGGACGTAAAAACGGAGAACGTGTCAGCTGACACGAGCTATCTTATGGGATCTGCGTGTTAACAAAAACTCACCACCGCAGACCCGTGACGTACACGTTGCTTCTCTCTCTTTCTATCAACAGCACACTTGATATCTTTCTACGTACTTCTACGCTACGCTACGTACACGTTCGTGGGTAACCGCGCTCTAAGCGCTGCGACGCAGACGCTACTCGCGAGCAGTGTTGCCGTTTTAGCCCTTTGGTGGCTAAATTTGGCTACCAAATTCTTTTTTTGGCCACAAAAATTTGAAATTGCCCCTAGCCCTTTTTTTAGCCCTTTTCAAAATTTATTCATCATTGACATTCAAATTTTTTTTATGATTTTCATGAATTTAACTCTTCGCCCATAAAGCGAACGCCTTTCCTTTAAGGTAAGTAAACATATTTCTATGTATGTTCCTTACGTTTCTGGGCCGTTATCTTATCCGTTAACGTTTTAACTATACTTTAAAATAGGTAAGTTGGTGGGCCTTAATATGCTTTATGTGTTACACAAAAAGTTTTTTTGTTGAATAAAATGGTAATTCTTTTCAGAGTTCATTATTTTTCTATACCAGTAATTATAGAAAATGTTTGCGTGTATACTTACATATTTATACTAGCAGTACCCCGGTGTGCTTCTCTACACCAAATATTGAAAAACAAATGAAAAGTCCTCAAAATTTATCATTTGTTTTATTTCAAAATTGTTGATTCTTTATTTTAAATCTTAATCCAACAGATTTGGATATACAACATTTTTTGTTTTTCCATCTTGGGTATGAATAAATAAACAATTTGGAATGCCAACTCTTGAACAGGCCACGTATAGCTACCAATTCCAGTAATCTACCACAAATATTTCAAGAGATATACACCCAGAAAAAGGTTTAGTTATAATAACCAAGATTTGGTTATAGTGATCAAGTGGCATAGTTGGATATGGCGAAATAAATATATAGTTCACGAAAGTCTGCAATTTACTTAAGACTTCTAGTTGGGACAAATGTATATTTGTTAATAATTACAAAACGACTACCTTGATTGGACAATATTGCTAGTTGAATAAAATCATTGTTGAGCAAATATAAACAATGCTTTGGTTGATACAAGTTTTCAATTAATTTTGTGAACTTGCTGTAGACTTGAATCAGCTAACCGTTTATTATTAGGAAAAAAGTTTCAGTTTGACACAAATAAAAATTTACTCGATGTTTGTTGTGTTTACTTTCTTCTTTTATTTGCATATATTAAGCATAAAAATACGTACATATTTACATAAGTTAGTTACTAAAGTAAATAATACATATGTATATGTTGGTAAGAATTTCCTAAAAAACAACGATGAAACAGGAACAGTCGTGCGAAAACCCAGGTCAATATCTGCTGGAAGTATACTGCTTTGCTTTTCCTTAGCTTAATAGATAGTTTCAAATTATAATTCACATGAATTATATATCCACTGAAAAACCCCGGTTGGCATCAAACTTTATATTTTTAATTAAACTATGCGCGCACCGAAACAACTCGCGATGATAGCAATACTGAAACTGAGACAAACAAGTATGGGCATGTCATAGCACACATGGCGCAGCGATCGACATGCCACACACCACATGCGTGTTTCACCCATATACGAACAGCGGTAGCGGAGCAATGATTTCCACGCACAATGCAATGGTCGGCATACTAGCGCATTCAAACGATTCAATAAGTGGGACTGTGTGCATTGCTGAGCTGGCGCTCTTCGTATGTGCTCAGAGAGCGCTCAGCATTCTTTAGGGGTGGCTCACAAGCATGAATATGTTCCACTCTCAAACCAAATCGTGGTTGCCTCAACTAAGATTTGGTAACTATGACTAAATCACGTGTTGAAAGAAAGCTTATCTGCATTAGCAGAGCTTAATAACACCCTTTTATGAACCATACGTTAAGTTGAATGGAATTTGTAGAAATATGGTTCAAAGAAATATTTATTAGTATTAACCAAACCCTTCAACTAAATTAACGATTTGTTACAACCTAGATGAATATTAGAAGCTTTAATATATTTAGTTATAATTACCAATCGATGGTAATAGTTCCCAATCCTTGGTAACAGTTCCCAAATATTGTCAAAATTCGGGAACTAAATATCTTTAGTTGTCGAAACTAATCCTTTTTCTCAGTGTACCAGATGAAAATGTTTGTTAGTATGGGTGGTGTCACGCCCCCTTTTCCGATTTCGGGGAAACTTAACACAAACCATCTGCATAATAGCCCGACTATGCCGTATAAATTTGGTTGAAATCTTGCACTTATTCTTTATATATAAGATGTGAGGTGCCACGCCCTCTTTTCCAATACTGCCCATTTTTATCCATGAGTATGGAATTATTTGTTATACCTCTATACCAACTTCCAGTACTCTACCACAAATATTTCAAGAGATATACAACAAAAAAATTTTAGTTAGTATGGAAGGTGCCACACCCCCTTTTACGAATTCGGGCAAACTTCACATAAACCATCTGCATGATAGCCTGAATATGCCGTATAAATTTGGTTGAATTCGGTGAAGCCGTTCTCAAGTTATAAGCTCACACCAAAAACGTGTACTTATTTGTATACATAAGATACATACATATGCCACGCCCCTTTTCCAAATTTGGGAAAACTCCACCTAAAATATCTGCTTGATGGTCCGAATATGCCGCATAAATTTGGTTGAATTCGGTGAAGCCGTTCTTAAGTTATATTGTCACACCAAAAACGTTCACTTATTTTTATATTTTAGTTAGTATGGGTGGTGCCACGCCCCCTCTTCCGAATTCGGGAAAACTTCGCATAAACCATCTGCATGATAAATCGAATATGCCACATAAATTTGGTTGAATTTGGTGAAGCTGTTTTCAAGTTATGAGGTCACACCAAAAACGTGCACTTATTTGTATATATAAGATGTAGGTAAAAAAATTTAGCTACCATTTTTAGCCACAACGACGATTTTTAGCTCTTTTTTAGCCCTTTTTTAGCTGGAATTTAGCTACCACTAAAAATGTTTCGCGGCAACTCTGCTTGCGAGTAGCGTTTTGCCCATCATTGTTCTAAAATATTGAACGTACAGACATACATATGTACGTTTTATGTGTATATGCCATGAATATTTTCCCGTACTAATCAATGATAATTTGACTTGCACTGAATGGCAAATACTTTGGATTTCTTAATAAAATCACATTTGCCATAAAATGTTTGGTTTTTTTTTTTTGTGAAAAAGCTATTTGGAGTTAGGGCTGCTCAAATAGTCATACGCTGAAAAAAAAGATCAACCGAAATCTGGTAAATACTACCAAAGTTAAACTTAAAAAGGAATCAATATGATTTGTGTTTAATATTACAATTCCATGTGTGATATTTTCAACAATGAATTGGTAATATGTAGTTCAGTATGCTATATGAGATTACTGAAAATACAAGCACGTAGCTTTTTTAAAGCTGGTTACGAGTGCGTGGATGTTTTCTATGACGACGGGTTTAAATGCCGTGCTTTGTACAACATATGGGCCCAAAGCTTTACAGTCCCCTATCAAAATAAAAATTTAACTGATTCATAATACACCAGCTTCGTTCACATTTCTATGAATTTTTAGTACTCTTAGAAAATTTTTTAGGAACTTTCGGATTTTTTTCTGGACCTTCAGGATTTTTAGGTACCTTAAAGCATTTTTTGAAAAAATTTCGGAGATTCTCGAATTTTTTTTTGGGGCTTCCCCGGATCCTTTGGCATCAATACATTTTTTGTGGTTTATCGAAATTCGCTTGGAGTATTTTAGAATTTTTCGCCAATTTTTTCTGAACCTTCCTGGTTTTTCGGGGATTTTTAAGTATTTCTATGAGGATCTCTATTTTTCATAACATTTTGGTAATTTGAGGACGTATTTGGAACTTTCCTTAGATACCTTAAGGCACTTTTCGAAACTATTTCAGAAATTCATGCATTTTTAAATTCACGGATTATTTCGGTCTACGGTATCTTCTTTGAGGTTTTCCGAAATTCGCTAATTTTTGTGACATATTTGGGACTTTATTTATATCCCTTAAGGTATTTTTAGAAAATTTTCAGAGATTCAACGATTTTTTTTTTTTTTTTTGTTTTAACCCCGCGAATTTTTTTGCAATCACGATATCTTCTTTGGATTTTTCCAAAATTCGCTTGAAGGATTTTCGCATTTTTCTCCATTGTTTGGTATTCTTCCAAAGTATTTTTTAAGTTTTTTCATTATGTTTCGTGTTTTTCTGCATCTTGAGGGATTTTCGGAAACTTAATGTATTTTTCGAAAATTATTTTAGTTCTTCTGGAAAATATTTCATGATTTTTCGAATTAAGTTTTGAATCTCCGAGGTTATTGGGGCTTTTTGGTATTATTCTGGAATATGTAGCTATCTTGAAATATTTTTTCAAAATACTCCAGGATTTTTCATGAATTTTCGTGGTTATTTCGATCAAAAACTTCAGGTTTATTTCTGGGATCTTTAGACATTTTTCAGAATTTTTGTGACTTTTTGGAATTTTGGTGAGAGTTTTTTAGGGACCTTTCGGTATTTTCGTGACTCACGGTATTTCTTTCGGGATTAATTTGGAATTTGTCCTGTTTTTAGGACCGATCGAAATTTTTCGTGGTCGAAATCTTTTCTTGTACATCTGGCAAATTTTTCATAATTTTTCGAATTAAACTTTGGATTTCCTGGGTTATTTAAGACTTTTCAATATTATGCTGGAGCATTTAGGCATTTTATTAGTATTTTTTCCAGATTCCTTTAGGATATTCCGGAATTTTTTAGGGCTGGTTATTTCGATTTTTCTGGAACTCCGGCTTTTTTTCCGAGATCCATTCGGAATTTTCCATGATTTTTTCAGAACCTCTCAAATTTCATGGTTTTTTTTTAATTTGTGTAAATATTTTATCGGAACCTTTCGGGATATTCGTGACTAACTGTAATTCATTCAGAATCATTTTGGAGTTTTTCTCGTTTTGGGTATTGATCGAAAATTTTCGTGGCTTTCTGTGGCCTTTACGGGATTTATTTTTTTTTTTTTGAAACTGAACATTTATTGCTAGATTTAATATTTACTTTGTGCTTTATTTATGCCTTAAACTAAAGCCCCAATATGGATCTGCCTACTAAAAAGCTACAGCTAAACTCGTTATCTTTTATGAAGAAATATTTTACTAACATGAAATAAATACTCAAGAATTAGCTGACTGCTCTATGAAGTTTCCGCATTCAACACCAAATTTTTCCTTCTAATACCAATTTGTTCTTCGCTCACGCAATTATCTTGATTACTCTTTAAACTTTATACCCTTTTCGCATGCTCAACGCCGAACTTTGTTTTCCTTCATACAGCTCATGCAGATAACGAGTTTATTGCTTTGGCTGGCGCCACAACGCAAGTACACACTTTATTTGACTTTTTACTGGAGAATGCAAAGTAAAGTGCTAAGCGGAATGGAGCCCCAACACTTATGCGTTTTGCAGAAATTGTAACAAAACAATAATAAATCTCAGCATAAAAATACTTTTACGGGCCACTTTTGGTTGCGGCACTTCAAGGCTTTTGTAAAACTTTTTAGCTGCGCGCGACTTCAAAGTGTACATATCGCACACCGTCTTCCAAAGAGTCACAACTCAAAATAATAGATTTGTCAGAAAATTCGAAAAAATACTTCTTAGTACGTGATAATCATATGGGCAAGAGCGACTTTACCTTTGGTTTTTTTAACAAATTATAACAAAAATTTGCTCCAGCTTTGGCTGAAAGATAAATAAAAGCCCTGTGTACATTTTTAGCGCACAATCTCAAAAATGCCAAACTTTGTGTTGTGACTCTTTTGAAGACGGTGTGCGATATGTATCTAAGTGCAAGCGTTTTGCAGGTAGCCGTGGAATGTGTGAAAATAAAAATGTAAAAATTTTAAGACGCAGTTGCGAAAAATAAAAACTAGAAAGGAGCTGGAAAGCTGGTTAAGCTATAGAGAAAGTTTCAACTAAAATATCGACGGGAACACCGTGAGAGAAAAGAAGAAAGTTGATAGCGAAGAACCGAAAAGATATTGAGCTTCTTAAAACAAGATAGCTGGGAAGACTTTTGTTATTCTAGCAAAAAAGCTCGAGTCCTTGCGCAGCGGACTTTTTAACATATCTACTTCTTTTCTTTTTTAATGTAATATTCTTTTAATTTTCAGATTTTATGGTTTTAAAAATCTCATTTAATTTTTAAATGCATAAAATAATTTCTTGCTTCTTTGATTAATTTTTTTTCTTTCGTAACTTAATTTTCTTTTAATTTTAAGTTGCTATTTTTCTTAAAGCATATATTTTCATTAAATTTAACTTTTGAAACTTATCTTATTTTTTTCTTTTTCGAATGATTTTTTCATGTAGTTTAACTTTTTTTAAATTTGTATATGTTATTATTTAAAAAAGAAAAATATTTGTTTAATATCATTTAATTTTTAGATTTTTTTTTTATTTTTTTTTTCGTTTTTTTATTAATTTACTTTAAATTCGAAGATGTTATGCTTTAAAAATAATATTTTTTTATTTCATTTAATTTTTAAAACTATGTTAATTTTTCTTTTTTTAATCAAATTTTTGTCTTTCTTTAGTTTAACTTTCTTTCAATTTTCAATGTTATTGTTTAAAAAAGAGAATTTTTTTTAATTAATTTAATTTAAAAAAATACTTAATTTTTTTTTAATTAAATTTTTTTTAATTTTTAGATTTGTTTTTTTAATATTTTTTATTTTCCTAATTTAATTTTCTATTAATTTTTAGATTTTGTTGTTCTTAAAAATAAATGTATTCCAACTATTTTTAATTTCATTAAAATTTTAAAAATATTTCTAGTTATTTTCGCTTTACTTTAATTTTTTATATATTTTTACCTTTATTTATTATTTTTTATTGCTTAAAAAAGAAATATATATATAAATCTCTTTAATTTAATAAAATTTTTTTAAAAACTTATCACTAAAATATAAACAGCATAACGCAGTAAAGAGCTTTCAATAAAGGTGCCAGAATTTACAATTGTCTTTCGTAAGAAGGTGAATTTCAAGACAGTTGCCAGAACTTTCCAGTTAATGTTCATCGCTTTTACTGGCCAGTCAATAGCTCCATTGATTTGTTACGTTAATTGGGCAAATGACTTGAAACCTGCTTTAAATCGATTTGCCCGACAGTTAAATCGGTATGTTTGCAGGGTCTCATATGTAAGTATGTATATATAAAGCATAAATAAAAACCTGTAAACTCGCTGAGCTCCCAGAGCTTTTACATAAATATTTTAAATTTTTTCTTTCTCTAAAACGTGTATTCTTTTTTACAACTTGCAATCCAACGTTTATCAAAATACATACACCACTTATTTAAGAAAACAAAAACTTAACTCTCTTTTACTTGGAAGAAAAATATGATTTCAGGCGGCATATTCACCGCGACTTTCTTCTTAGTACAAACTTTCCACTTCCACTTCACCTCGTCAACCTGCAGCAATATATTTACCTTGAAATTGAAACAAATAGGGACCTAAAAAACAAAAGCCAGCAAAAATTATAAACTATTAAAAGAATTTAAAGTTTGAAATGGTTGCCTTCACCTACAGTCGATTTTATGTATGTATTATACGTGTATTTGTGCATATTTCTAGGTTTGTATGTATAAGTGTATACAAAGGTACACACATATTTTATAAGCAAAAACAGCAAAAGTTCAAACTGAAGGTTCTTGCTATTGCGATGACGTGCAAGTGCCGTACCTCCTGCTTTTTGCACCACATACATATGTATGTATACATTTTCAACTTTTCATTTACTACCGCCATTTTAGCTGTTGCACTTGCTTTGCAGAAAGCAGTTATTGCCGCAGCACTAAAACGTTTTACTCAATCCCAAAAACTCAGCGCCCAACTTGCAATACAGCGTTGACTTTGCCAGTTGCGATGGTTTCTAGGACATAACTGTGCTATTTTTAGCGATATAAAGAGAATGGTAAAATGGCCAAGCATATCATGGCATCCATCGATGGCATTGATATGGGGCGCTGTTGATTGGTGGAAGTGAAAGTTCGTGACGTTGATTGCAATGTTAGCTAGCTGGCTGGCTATATAACTGGCGTTAGTGCTTGGCATTAAAGCTGCAGTTGCTTATTGCTGATATGTATGTATATCTGCAGTCAGTGTCGCTCTGGCGCCATTGCAAATTAAGTAGCAGTAACACTTTTATCTTGCGCTGCTTTATTGCAATGTTACAACACGCGCGCTCTTACTCTCTTTGTGCCTCCATTTTATTTTCGTCATATTTATGTATATTTTACTTGACAAGTGTTAGCACAATTGCTGTCACTTCTCTTGTTGCTGCTGAAAAGTTTTGTTTGTCCAGTCATCTATCATATGCGCAAACATATTTACATACATATTTATTCATATGTATATAAATCACTCATACGACATGTGCGCCATAAATTTCATGCTTTGGCAGCGCGCAATTTTTAGGGGTTCTCAACAATCACTTCTCAAACAATCTCTTCCTCCCATCTCCCACTGTTCGTTTCTCCCTTGATTGCTTTTACGGATTTCCTTTTTTGTTTATTTACTTTCAACTGCAATTTTTTTTTTTAAACACATGCAATTGTTGCTTTTTGTTCCACTCTGTATTGTTTTTGCCTTCCGGATCAAAGTTTTCGTCACCCCAGTGTCATGCAATTATAATTACGTACAATGGCAAAGTTACTTTATTTGTTTTTTTTTTTTTTATTGCAGTCGCGAGTGCAACAAAACCAGAGCCAGCGAAGCGAAATGAAGGTCACATCCGTGGCATGCGAATGGGTTTTGTAATATATTTTTCAGTTACTGCATATTTGTTGCATTACTGTAACACATTGATTTTGTATAAATTTTTTTGTCACAAGTATATATTTTCGGCCCCTTTTCTGAAAGGATATAAGAAAGAAATATGAGATTGGCTGCAAAAAAAAAAATAGTGGTTCAAACCTCCGCTTCATTCTATCCTCCGGCTTCGCCAATTCGCTCGACGTCCCAAGCGGTGTTACAGACACTCCTGAACATTCCATGTATAGATATCTACATGAAAGCGACTCAGTCTTAAAGGTCTTAAAGCATCTTACAGACTGCGAACCACTTCTAGGCGCTATGCTTCTATTTTGAACAGTGTCAGCGTTAAGTACAGAAGTTTCAGTAGAAGTTGACTGGGAATTTAATATCGGTTTAAGTGATTTCGAGATCCTGATTTTTACAAATGGCAATACAATTTATAATAACCAAGCCGAGTCGTGTAATTTGTAGAAAAAACTTAGATTTATAAAGGCGTCAGTTTGTTTCATGCACCAGTGTAGCAGATTAGGCACGATAAGTCGACTGAATTTAGCAGTCTACCACTTATTCAGCATTCCAGACTATGTGACGTTCATTTTTTTATGGGGATTTCATTTTTGACAAAAAATGTTTCCCTTCCCCGGTACAAAATGTGTTTGATTTTACACTCAACCCTGTTAAAGGGCATGTTTTTGCCTTCTTGGCCTTGTCTAGCTCACGCATTTCATAGTATTGTCGTTTTAAGCAACCATCTGATTTTCGGGGCAACCATCTCCCTTGACAAGGCTTCAAAGGGCACAGAATGAATCTTTTTTGCCTTAACAGAGTGTAACATTTTAAGAAACGGACACACAATTTTCTAATGATTCATTAATTATAGCCCCCTATTTAAATTGATTTCTTTAACTTTATATCCACTAAGCGCACATGTTGCACTTTTGCGTTCGCGTTATCGACTTTCTTCTCTTCTAGATTTTTTGCACCAAATTGCATAGCTTCGCAAAATTATCAAGATTTTGTATGCATTTTTTGTGTAAAATCTTTTTTTACTAATTTTGCCATTTTAATAGGTTTTTTGCGACAACACATCAGTTTGTGCGGCATTAACATTGTGTTTTAAAAAGAAGGTGGAACCTTTTATGTGGAATGCGGGGATGAGTGGTCTTCAATACCTACGTTTTGGATTACATCGCATTACTTTTAATAGCGGGAAATTATGTATTTAGGTTAATACAAATTATTATTTACAACATCGGCTCTGAAATCCTTAAAACCCTTTTATGATTGTTAGTGTTTTATTTCAATACTAATTCGTAAGCGTAATTCACAAAATTTTTTAAATATTCTGAAAAGTAGCTAAATCATATAACTTTATTGTTTTACATAGTGGGGATATTTCATAAGCAATTTTTAATCGTATGTATATTTATTAAGTAAGAAACTTCAAATTATTACCAAACAGGTTATTTTTTTATATTTCTGGTCTTTACCTCTTTAAAAAATCTAAGAGGCAATCACAACCAATAAACCAGTGTCGAATCTTTCTTCTCGCTCTTATTATTTCACCTGGTATAATTCCACCATGGATGTTGCTACACAAAGCGGAGTGACCTAGATTTTTACGCCGCCTTCTAACGGCAAATGGATTGGATGAGAAGCTTTTTATGGCGGGAATACACTCGGTGGATTGCCGTTGCCTGTAAAGTGGGGCCATTTAAAAAGAAAAAAACACTTTTTTCGGTTGTTTCTCTGGCCAGGGATCCTGAACCTACTGTGTGCTAGTTGGCACCTCCATTAAAACTAGCCTTCGTTGTGACCATTCCGCTATCAAGGCACATATGTAGATCAGTAATGACTAACTCAGTATCATTAATAAATGCCAAAATTCCAAAGAAGACAGTCGATTTATCGATCTGGTATGGTCACAATCTACACCTGGCGGAGATTCTGTAACCAGTAAGCGACAATTTTCGGATCGCTATCGCGAACTAACTGGTTACAGAATTTTCACCTTCTGCTCAGATATTTTGGATATGTCGAAATAACTTATTTATATGTACGTATTTCTAATCCAATATAGCTATCAATCAACAGTAACTGCATGCCTGCTGAATTGGCTAAGAAGGATGCCTTTGAAATGACCACAACGAACAAGGCCTTTGACCATCTTTGGAATACTATTGGTTTGATTGGTCTAGTGTCCGCTTATGCAGCCGGTTATATTTTTGAATATTTTAAACTTTCTATTCAATAAAAGTAACACAACAAGTGCATTAGTTTGGCTACAGCTCTTTTATGTATCCCTGTGTAGGTATGTATGTGCATTAGGGTAGTCCAAAAAAAAGTAAAGTCGGAATTTTTATGCTCTCACCTCCTATATAAATATACCCTTATTTTTTTTTTTTTTTTTTAATTGAAAAATATTTAGAGGTCGCTCAAAGTTTCCCATACATTTTATATGGGGAAAAACGCAATTTTCGTAGAAATGGTATGGAATTCTTGAAAAGAATTATAATTCGAAAAACTCTGTTTCTCTTCCAGAGATTCCCAATTATAATACTCAATTATTTATTTAACAATTTTTTCATAGTAACTATATTTTATAGGTCCGCCAAAACCAAAAATGCAAGCAAATGCAATGGGGTAATAAAAAAAATCTTTAGTATTAAAAATTGGTTAGATAAACAAATGGGTATTGTTATTGGAAGTCTGCTGAAGAGAACCAAATTTTTCCGAACGAAAAGCTTTGATTTTCAGGAATTCGAAACCATTTCTACGAAAAGTTGTTTTTCCCATATAAAATGCATGGAAAACTTTGAGCGCTTTATGCGACCTCTAAATATTTTTTGATTTGAAAATAAAAAATATGGTTATATTTTTTCCATTTAAAACAATCATAGGGGTGAGCGCATTAAAAATCCGACTTTACTGGTTTTGGACCACCCTAATGTACATATGCCTATACGGGTTGGTATGTACATACATATACCTACATATATTCGATTTCTTTTCATAGATACCTATATATTCACTAATCTCTCATGTCTATGCGCTATTAAGTCCAATTTCTTGTTTCACATTTATTTAATTATTACCTCTTATTTTTAGTAGTGCACCGCATTAATGATCTCATTTACATGGTACGCAAATAAATGTAATTTAAGCCGACACGCTCAAAAAAGCATTGAAACTTTTTATTGCATATTTCATGGTTATAGAGTTTATAATTTAAGTAGTGCATGGACGTACATGTACGATTATGTACTTTCATATGCACATACAAAGTAGGTATTGTATATTGCTTGTATGTTGAAGATGGTCAAGGACATACACAGATACATATCGCTACCTTAATATAGAAAGGCCCTATCTGACATCGTCGCTGATATACAAAAAGCCGTAACTAACTAAAAATCGAAAATTTACGTTTTAATTGATTATGATGCATTTGATCGCATTATGTGGCCCCAAATCGTTTTATGCAATAAAAGATTTTAGTTAGTTACGGCTTTGTGCATTTCAGCGACGATGTGAGATAGGGCCTTTCTATATTAAGGCAACGATATGTGAAAGTGGATGTGAGTGTACAACAGGGTGGCCCAAAAAAAAGTGAAGTGGGAGTTTTAATGCTATCGCTTCCCCATCCCCCCGCCCCTATAAGGAAAAAATATAGCCCCCTTTCTTTTTTTTTTAAACCAAAAAGTTGTTAGAGGCTACTCAAAGTTTTCCATGCATTTTATATGGGAAAAACAATTATTGGAAGTCTATAATTATTATAATAATAAGCTCGGGGAACCATGCAACATTCAAAGAGGATTTATATGGCGACAGAGTAAGAGTCCATCTGTATTCTGTTGGATTTTAGAGACTTGAAGCAACCTGTATGTCAGAATGTATATGTATATAGTAGTAGAGAGCGGGTATTATCACTGCTTGTACAGCCAGTGTACTATATGTGGTTTTATTTCCCTTTCAATCGTGGATCTGGTCTATAACATTTTCAATTCAAAGTTCTCGAAAAGTGCAGTAGAGAACCTGTTTACAAAGCAAAATAGGGGGCTAGTATATTTCAAGAAAATCTGTGCACAATTTTCGTACCCTGAGTAAGAGCTGCTGGTGCTGGCAACCTGGTTGGATTTCTACTAAAGCTGATCACAAAAGTTTGGAAGCAGCAGTTTAAATAGAAGTTTAAGGCTCTTTTCAAAATCGAGAGTAAAAATGTGCTGATTAAAATGGAATCAGTTCTCTATATCTTAACCCCTTTACATCTCTATATATGTGGACTTATCAAAGCCAAGCCATCAGATGATGATCAAAAGAACACCACCAAAAACTTGCAGGCCTTTGAAGCGTTAAAAGCTCCGATTCTACTTTTTCATAAAAAATTCAAAAACCAAAAGAAGAATACATAGTCATGCAAAGAAGATATTTCAATATTTTTTATTGAAATTTAGCACAGCAAAGTTTCATTCACTAAAAATGTTCGCTCCAAATAATAAACTTTATTTTCCCCAGTGAAATTAAAACCTTCAAATTCAGCCCTTTTCACCTGTCAAACCATTTCCGCTTCAAATATCTATTTGTATATACTATGTATATGTGTGTATGTATTTATGTAGAAGCCCACCAAAAACTAACAGGCACGGAAAACACATTGACTAGAAAACTATGCAAAACGGTTGCAAGCGCACTTTGAGCGAGAGCGAAAAAAATGGAGAGCAATAAAAAATTGACAACCAGTTGGGCAATTTCACCCAAATCACCAGCACTTTGATGTCACAATTCAAAACAAATTCCCTCGTTATTTGCATACAGAATTGACCCTCTTTCCCAACGAATGTGGTGAGGGGAAAGAGTGCTCTAAAATTCGTACGAAGGAAATGGTATAGCAAAGCGAAGGAAATTGTTAACATTTTGGTCAATGTAGACTTTTGATCGTTGCAAATTTTATTTTTGGCATTTCAAATAGCAGTACTATGACAACAAAATGCAAATATGTAAGAATCAACATTGCAATTGAATGTTGACAATTGCCTTTTTTTTGTTAGGTAAAGAAAGGGTAAAAGGAGAAAAAGCCGAAGTATAGAAATTGTAATATGAAAGTGAGCACATACATATGTCAACATGTCCACATGCATATGCAAATGCATACATACATGCATACAAATAAACATTTCACTATTTTTCACATCCCTTCGTCTCAATGCACCTTTGCAATTCACTTAACTACTTCTGTGACTATTGCTGCTACTTCGACTTTAACATATTCAATAGCATTTTTTTAAATTGTTACTATGCACTATTTTTTCATTCAATTGCTTTGCCATACTCAGCGCATATGCTTGTTGTTGTATTTGTCACACACATTCCTCGTTACGTTGTAGCTTTTCCGTGAATACCAGCTGAGCACCAAAGGATTACTTTAGTTCCTTCTGACTTTTATTGGCTAATGCTCAACTCAGGTAGACTTAAGTAAAACATCTGTAAATAAAAATAACAATTTGAGAATATGTCAAAGGAATAAAGTACCATGTTGCTGGGAAAAGATGATAGAAAATATATTTGTAAAATTCAGTACAATTGTAGTTGTAGGGAGCAAACAACGGTTGGGCTGAAAAAGTCTGATGCATTTTACGTGCGCACCTGACGACGACGGCTCAACTAAACGTATGAAAACATGGTGTTGATCAGTGCCCCGAAAGCATCTCGGTACCAATGGGCAGAGCGGAATGGACAAACAAACTACCTTGGTTGGGTTTGAGGTCTATCTTAACCTCTGCCGTACTTTGGGTCCAGTACCCGATTGCAATGGAACTCCACATCGAGCCAACAAAGGTCCGCTCTATCCATATTCTGGGTTTAAACCACCAGAGTAACTCTAGGGGCACCTTTTCCCCGCGGAATTAAGTCTCCGGTCAGACCTCGTAGCTGAAAATACTACCAGTTGAGTTTCCATACCACCGGTCACCACCACCTGCGCATTTACCCCTCAAACATTTACATGTTGTCGCCGTCTAAAGACATCTCGTGTAAATTGCGGCAAGCTTTCAATATGCTAACTAGTAGAGACAGCATCGCCAAAAATAAATCGTCCAACTTTCCATCTAATTCCCATCCCAGATCAGAGTCCATCGTGCATTCACAAATTGCGTGCATGGCATCCTCGCTCTTCGTACGGCATGCACAACCCTGCGAATCGTCAAGATCGTTTACGCAAAGCCTCGTTGAATGGCCCATGTCCAGTCAGAAGAAAACCCAGAATCATACAAAAACTGAAGGCCGGGTTTCATCACGCACATAACTAACATCCGCTATGTACTCATAAATCATCCGGCCGTTGGAACTATTATTGCAGCGGTCTTGCCACTTCATTATAACCGTATCCGGTAAAGAGCGTTTGCAATCTAGGTATCCTCTCTTCACATCAGCCTGCCAATCCACCTCCTTAACCAGAACGCCATAGAGCGCTCTATGACAACCAGGTCAAGGGGAGGCACTCGCATTAGCACCTGTAGTGTAGACAAGCCAGCAGCATTACCCTCAGGCACGACAAAATCTTTTGGTGACCCAAAACGGTCAAAACTGATTCATACCAAACAGCAGTGGCACAAGCACAAATTAACCCTGATATATAGTATGAACCGCACGTCAGCGTAGGCACCAATCCCACCTCAAACAACGGCGCTCCTGTCGCACAACATCCATAAGTCGCCCGTTAAGGCGCACCAAATGTGGACCAAAATTCTTCCGCTCGCAAATCAACAGCTCCAAGTATTTGATTTTCGTTTCGTAACTGGGAATGGTTCCGTTTAAGCGGATGACTAGCGGGCTATCCAGCGACAATCTTCCCTTGAGTGGCTTAATTACCGTCTTCTCTGTTGCCAAATCAACACCGAGATTTGCGTCCCCCATCCACTCACCACGGTAAGCAGCTGATTCCCCTTCAGCTCTATTGCCACGTAGATTTTTGCGACCAATAACTCTAAAGTGAACGACATTAGCTTCAAATTGAGGTCAAGGTTAGCTAGATTGAAATTACCGGGAGAGCAGGTCTCCCCTCACCTGCCAAGAATATACCCGGCGGGATACCATATGAAATAAGTAACATTTTCCGATATTATGAATACAGTTGCCTAAGCATTTGCCCAGGATACAATTACAGCTGCAGGTACGATTTTTATTCGCTTTCTCTAAAATCTCTGAATAACGGTTATCTGCTGTCACGAATTGTTGATATCTTAAAACCACTTTATCTTGCCCATGTATATACCTAGAGGAGATTAGATCTGATTTATAGGAAGGAGAAGCAATGGGGGTAGTCATTGCGCTGGGTATGCAGTTACAGTTGCATGGCTATACTCAA